>NW_025966359.1:0-9045 GCF_021869965.1 Rhincodon typus
ATTGGCAAAAGAGAAAATCCAAGCTGATTTTGGCCTTGCCAATCCACCTGTCATCATGCACCTGCCTATGTTAGTCTCAGTAGAAGTGACCACCCCATAGTACATGTGGAGACAGAATCCCATCTTTACAATGAGGGCATCCTCTCTGATGTCATGTGGCACTGCCATGTGTTTCATGGGAGAGGTTGCAAATGCTTTTAGCACTCAACTGAACAGCTGAGTCACTAGCTGCAACAGAATTGTATTCAACCACAATCTCTAAGTTCATGGCTCGGTTGTAAATGCTGAACATTGTGCAATCATCGGCAAACGTCCCCACTTCTGATCTTATGATGGAGGGAAGGTCATTGATGAAACAGCTGAAGATGGTTGAGCCTAGGACACTACCCTGAAAAGATGTCCTGGAGCAGAGATGACTGACCTGTAACAACCATGACCATCTTCCTATGTTCCAGGAATAACTCCAACCACCGGAGAGTTTGCCCCCAATACCCACTGATTCCAGTTTTGCTATGGCTCGTTGATGCCACATTCGATCGAATGCAGCCTTGATATCAAGTGCTGTCACTCTTTCTCTCACCTCACCTCTGGAATTCAGCTGTTTTGTCCATGTTTGAACCAAGGCTGTAATGAGGTCAGGAGTTGAGTGCCCTGGTGGAACCCAATCTGGGTGTCACTGAACAGGTTATGGCTGAGCAGTTGCTGTTTGATAGCACTGATGATGACATCTTCCGTTACTTTACCGATAGGAGAGTAGACTGGGGTGGTAATTGGCTGGATTGGATTTGTCCTGCTTTTTGTGTACAGGACTTACCTGAGCAACTTTCCACATTGTCGGGTAGATGCCAGTGTTGTAACTGTACTGGAACAGCTTGGCTAGGGGAGCGGCAAGTTCTGGAGCGCAAGTCTTCAGTAATATTGCCGAAACGTTGACTGGCCTGTAAGCTTTGCAGTATCCCGTGTCTCTGACTGTTTCTTGATATCACGTGGAGTGAATCAAATTGGCTGAAGACGGGTATCTTTCATGCTGGGGACCACTGGAGGAGCGAGATGGATCATCCACTCAGCACTTCTGGCTGAAGATTGCTGTGAATGCTTCAGCCTTATCTTTTGCACTGACGTACTGGGCTCTTGCACCATTTGAGGATGGGGATATTTATGGAGCCACCTCTTCCAGTGAGTTGTTTAATTGTCCACCACCATTCACAGCTGGAAGTAGCAGGACTGCAGAGCTTCAATCTGATTCGTTGGATGTGGGATTGCTTAGCTCTGTCTGTCACTTCCTGCTTATGCCAGGTTGACATCTCATTTCCTGGTATGCCCTCCTGCACTCTCCTTTGAACCAGGGTTGATCCACTGGCTTGATGGTAATGGTTGAGTGGTGGTTATGCCAGGTCATGAGGTTGCAGATTGTGCTGGAGTACAGTTCTTCTGTTGTTGTTGGCCCACAGCGCCTCATGGATGCCCAGTCTTGAGTTGCTAGATCCGTTTGAAATCTGACCCATTTAGCAGCATGATAATGCCATACAACATGATGGAGGCTATTCTCAATTTGAAAGCAGGACTTTGTCTCCACAGGGACTGTGCAGTGGTCACTTTTACCAATACTATCATGGACAGATGCATCTGTGACCCACAGTTAGTAAGGATGAGGTCGAGTATGTTTTTACTTCTTGTTAATTCCCTGACTACCTCCTGTAGATCCAGTGACGCAGCTGTGTCTTTTAGAACCCGACCAGCTCAATCAGTAGTACTTCTCTTTAAAGCTTTGCTTGTCTGCTTTCCAAGTTACTTGACTTCCAAGAAATTGGCTAATAGCCCACATTTAGACTTTTTTTTTCTTCTAGTAACTACTGTTGAACAAAACTCTCAGAGTAAAACTGTGTTACCAACAGTAATATAGAGTGTACAAAAAGGAAAAGGTTGGGGCTTGCAAGTTAAGTGCTGCAATAACCATAAAATAACTTCCAATTGATAAGCCTAGAAAATGATTCAGTCCAGTAAACCAGGAACAATTTCTTCAAGTGATACTGTCTGGAGCCATCCTAAGAGCAGGCTACTTTACACATGGTATTGAGCAGTGGGATAGAATCGTTGATGACTTCATGGTAAAGGGACTTCTATGTGACAGTGATCCTATTGCGATAACATTTCAGGTTAGTTCCAGTGGAGAAGGGAAATATAATTACATGAAGCCGAAGCTAGCTAAAATAAAGTTGGAAACTAGGTGAAAAGGTATATTAGTTGATTTGCTGTGTCAAGCTTTTAAAGAATGTTTAATAACTCTTAAAGATGGTGCAGTGAGAATGCGTTATCTGTGGTTAAGTAAGGGAGTTCAGGATAATATCAACTTGAAAGCAACACTGCAATTCTGCCAAGGTTAGTGGTAGATCAGAAGATTCAACAGGTTTTAAGGACCAACAAAGAAAAACTTAAAGTAACAGAGTTATAAAGTTGAGTATGAGAGAGCTTGTTGAGACTATAAAATCAAACAGTACGAGTTTTGGCAAGTATTTAAATAGGAAAAAGGAGCTGCGTCTAGTGTTGGTCCTCAAGTACGTAGTTATTGATTCATTTATGGGATTCAGATATCACTGCTTGAGTTTGTAGATTTTTTTGATCCACAGGAGTCAAAGGCTCAAACTTTTTGGGCAGGATATGACAGGCACAAAATGTAGCTAACCCCTCACCACCAGATCAACTGTAAACTAACTGAACAGTGAAACAGGCTTAATCCTGCTCCTTTGTTCTGTTGCAGCTGCTCAGCAAAGTGAGTTTGGCAGCACCTTTCAAATCTACACCATCTACTACTTTGAAGGACAAGGACAGTAGATGCATGGAAGTACCACCATGTGGAATTACCTCTCCAAACCGCACAGTGTCCTGACTTGGAACTGTTTGCTACTTCTTCACTGAGTCAGATTTTCAAAAACGCTGTAGTGTACCTATACTCCAAGTTCAAGAAGGCAGCTTTACTGCCACCACCTTGAGTGCAATTAGGGAGAGGCAGTAAATGCAGGCCTAGCCAGTATTGACTATATCACATGAGAATTAAAACCAAAGACCAGGATTGGGTGTCCCAGTCACCCAGCCACACAACTACTTTGGCTATAGAATCCAATTAGAGGCCAGCTATTGTTTTCGTGAGTGTTGCATTCCTGGCTCCTTAAAACCTTTACAGCTTCCGTGCAGCAAAAGACCAGATTGTCGCAATGCACATCCCACGCAAAAATGACAGAGGCAGCATTCGTTGTTCATCCCTAATTGGCCGTGAGAACTGCTACAGTCTGTTTGGTGTTGGTATGCTCACGGTGTTGTTACGGAGTTTCAGGATTTTGACTGTGACGGTATCACAACCTAACTGTGAAGAATGTGCTGATAATTATGTCCCACTATTCCACAAGCTGTCACAAAATATATAAATGTATAAAATTCCAATGAGACCATCAAAATGACCAATTGCCTGATTGTGTCCAGAGATGTGCAGACTAGATGGATTAGCTAGGGGAAATGTAGGGTTACAGGGATAGGATGGGGGGGGTGGATTGTCTGGGTGAGATGCTCTTAGGATGGTTGATGCAGGGTTGATGCAGACTTGATGACCCAAATGGCCTGCTTCTGCCTTGAAGGGATTCTATGACCGCGACTCGGGAGAAAAGCAATTCACACCAGGTTTCGTCATTAAGTAAAATAGCTATTTATTGTAACACATCTAACTTGCACAACAGCATTGAAAACCCTCCCATTTCTATCTACTGCTATGCAACTTATGTATACCCCTTCAAAACCTCAACCTTCAAATGCATGCATTCAGTTACGATTAAGACAAAACAAATGTTTTATAAAATATATTAGGGTTTTTAAAAATGAGAAGAGATCTAATTGAGGTATGTAAGATGCTATAGGGAATTGACAAAATAGACGTAGACAGGATGTTTCCTCTTGTGGGGTGATCTAGAATGAGAGATCGTGGTTTTAGAATAAGGGGTAGCGATTTTAAAACACAGACGAAGAGAAAATTATTTCTGTCAATGGGTTGTGAATCTGCAAAATTCACTACCCCAGAGTACGGTGGATGTCGGAGTAAATTTAAGGAGGAGATAGATGGATTTCTAATTAGTAATGGTTTGAAGTGTTATTTCAGAGAGCGGGCATGAAAGTGGAGTTGAGATCACCAATAATCATAGTGAATGGTGGAGCAGGCTCAAGGGGCTGTATTGCCCATTCCGTAGTTCTTATGCTGTTAAGGAAAATGATTATAGGTAGGGTAAACAAAATTTGGAAGGTCATAAGGCAGACCACAGAGTAGAAAGTTATTTTCTCTCAGACCTTTTAATTTTTGAAATGATGACACATTTTTCTGTAGGATGTTGGTATTTCTTTGATTTGAAGATTGATCAGGTAGCCCTAGATCTTTTCTTGTTTTAGAATTCTTTATTTTACTCTTTCTTGGTTTTTCTGTCTTTTTCCTCACATGGAGTTGGAGAGATGAATACCTTCTGTTTGGAAACTTAGAAAATTTCTTCTCATGTCCCTGGCACATTTCAAATCTCTGTTGCTTAACCAATTAGAGGGCTGTTGCCAGATAGAATTTTGTTTACTCAAAGCATTCTGGGTAATGCTCAGTTTTGAACTTTCCCTCTCACTGCTTCAAAAAATAAAATAGTATCGTATAGCTCAACAATATGCGGTATTTTAGTTATAGCAGTCAACTTCTCTTTCATTTTATAGTCTCCCAAAACAGAAAGAAAATGAAGTCTCATAACAGTGAAGGCAGTATAGAATGGTGCATGGTTAGGAAAATAACTTGCAGGTAATGACACTCCTGTACAACTGCTGCACTTGTTTCTATAGTTGCTAAAGGTCACTGGTTTGGAAAGTGCTGTTGAAGGAGCCATGCTGAGTTGCTGTAGTTCATCTTGTAGAAGATTGACCCTAATGCCACTGTGCTGTGGTGATTGAAGGAGTGCATGTTGAAGGTAGTCGATGGGTTGCCAATGGAGCAGTCTGCTTCATCCTGGATGGTGTTGGAGCTTTACTCAGTCTATCAAGTGGGATATTCTATCATACTCCTGATTTGTGTCCTGTAGATGGTAGACAAGTTTTGTGGAGTCAGGGAGTGAATTATGTGCTGCAGAGTTCCCAACTTCTGACATTTGATAGAATACTTTCCATGGGTGTGAATCAGTAGAACTCCACCAATGCCCAAACACTTAGCATCCAGGGCAAACTGGTCCTTTATTTGGTACCCCAGCTGACTTTCTTCAATACTGGCAAGCTGTGAGCACAGCCTGTTCCATTTACAATGATCACTGCAGCAACACACTAAACGTTCTTGACAACCACGATGGGAAATCTAGAAAAATAGGGCAACAAGCCTATCATTTCCAACCACTCCAAATCATGCAATATTCTAACTTAAAACTACATTGACAATGCTTTATCCTAGGCTAAAAATCCTGGAACGCCCTTTTTGTACTGAAGCTTCTTGGACTATTCCAGTTCAAGAAGCTGGTCCATCACCTTCTGATGGGTGATTAGGAATGGCAATAAAGGCTGCCTTTTCTAGTAAAATTCACATCTGTGAATGACTTTAAAAAAATCAGAGCTTAGGTGCGCAACATAACAGTTGTTGTGAATTAGTGGTTTGGTCATTGTAACTGAATTGTGATTTGAGCGATTAAAATTTCTTTAATCGTGGATATTTTGAAAGATTGCTCATGACCACAAGCACACAGATTGTTAATGTGTGTTCTCAGTGTGTTTTATGGAACTTTTCTTGCAATAATAATTCAATATATATTTCATGTGTTGAGGGACCGGTTGTAAATGCTATAATGCTCTGAATGTAAACTTTCAAATAGGAAGCTTCCTTTTTTTAAAATGAGATGAAAAGAATTGTTTGAGCAACTTTTCTGAGAATTGCTGAAGGAGTAACTTGCAAAGGGGGCTGCTTCGTGAAATCCTTTGGTGTGTCAAGCTTCTGCAGTTTAAAATTAATTGCCCATCTTTGGGCAGTGTGAATGTATGCACATGGCTTGCATATCTGATCGCCCAAAGGGATCTGTTGGTCTTCAGTTAATATACATTCTATTGAGGATGTGTGGGAAGCTTCTAATGTAGACCACATGAGTGCTAAACGCCTACTGCAGTGCGTGGTTTGGATGAATCCTGTTCAAATTACTAGATGCTTTCCCTGTTGCAGGCTTTTCTAATTTGCCCTCAGGAGTGTGTCACTGATTCTGAATTTCTCTCGTTTCCTGCAGTGCTCTGTTGGTAAAGAAAATTACTTGCCTATTTTGTCTCCACTTGAGGTTGTCAAGAGGTTTTTTTGTGTATGCTTAGCCTGTGGCTTTCAAAAAGCCACTGTTCTATGCTTGTTAAAGTGGGGTTAAATGAAATCAAACTGATCTTACTCCTGATTTATATTATAAATGGGCTTGAGATGAGTGCATTGAGTGGGTTGCTGCTTACAAAATGGTAACGTATTGTTTTGGTCAAAGGGATCCTCTCCAATGCCTTTGTAACTGAAATGTTTTGAGTATGCAGGGGGGAAGAAAGGAGTCTCTTAAAAACTATTAAGTTTCTGTGAAGTATATTTCGTTGAACATTAATTATGGTTACTTAACCAAGGTGCTGTATAAAAACTAGACATTATCCCTAAAATGGAGAGATTTAAAGGGATATTTAGTACAAGCATTCACAATTGTGGAAAATTTATATATTAAATAAGAGAAACTTCCTTTAGGAAGAGAATTGGTAACCACATGTAGAACGTTTAAGAAATTTGGCAGTAAGTTGGAGAGTTTTTTTATTTGCTCTAAGTTGTGATCTTGCTGTATCTGAAAGTGTGGTGTATACGAAATTTCTAAAAGGAAATTGAATGGACAGTTAGGAAAGAATTTACAGGCCTTTGGGAAAGAATAAAGAGGAGTGGGACTCAATTGAATAGCTATTTCCAATAGTCCTCATAAGCACATGGGCCAAATAGTCTCCTGTGTTGTAACGTTCTGATATTTCCAAGCATCAGTGTACCCAGACCAGAAGAGATGTTTTTCTTAATCCTCAAGAATTCAAAGGAGGAAATCACATTTTGGTTGATGTTTTCAGAACTCCACAAATCCTGGTGAAGGGGAATTGAACAGTGACAAACAGATTGAACATTCATAAAGGGAGTTAAATAATAAGGTCAGTATTTCCAACTTCCAAGTTGGGTACAATATTTGTGGCCCCTGCGTGGGGTATCACTGAATAACCCCTGTTCCTGTTTGTGTTGTCAAATACTTTCTTTGTCTATCCTCAACCTTTTGTCATTGGCTTCTCTGGAAATTATTTGGAAAAACAACCTCATAATTGAAGTGTTATGGGCAGTCTATTGAAGAGACCTGGCTGGTCCCAAATGAACATAAGAGTTTAAGGCTCTTGCAAAGATTTGTAGCTCGAGTTGTGGATGAGGTTGTTGACTTGCTCGTCGAGCTGGCTGGTTGTAGTTCAGATGTTTCGTCACCATGCTAGGTAACATAGTTAGTGCGGCCTCCCATGAAGTGGTATAGTTCTACTCCACTTAGTATTTATATGATCCAGTCTGTTGGGGTGTTTTGAGTCTTTTCCATTTTTATTTGAAAGGGTTTGTATATGGGATCTAATTCCACATGTTTATTGATTAGCATTACGGGTGGAGAACCAGGACTCTAGGAATTCCTGTGTGTGTCTGTGGTTGAGCTAGGATGGTCACGTCGTCCCAGTTAAATTGATGGCCTTCATTGTCTGAGCATACTGAAATGAGGGAAAGTTCATCGTGTCGTTTTGCTGCTAGCTGGTGTTTGGCTAGTTTCCTTCCTATCTGGCCAATGTAATGTTTGTGTCAGTCCTTCGACGGTATTTTGTACACTGTGTTGGTCCTGCATGTCATGGGTATGGGGTCTTTGGTCCTTGTGTGTTTGTCGTAGTGTGGCTATGGGTTTGTGTACTATCCTGATTCCTGGTGGTCGTAGGAGCTTCATCAGTTCCGATATATTTTTGACATACGGTAGTGTGGCTAGTGTATTAGGTCATATTGTGTCCTCTTGGTGTTGTAAAAGTGTCTAGTAGACATCTGCGGATGAAGTTGGTAGGGTATACATTGATAGCGAAGACCTTGTATAGGTGCTGTTCCTCCTCCTTGCGAATTTCCGGTGTGTTGTGGTGGGTTGCGGCCTGTTTGAATAGCTTCCTTACACAGCTTTGTTTGCGGATGTTGGGGTGATTGCTGTGGAAATTGAGGATTTGGTCAGTGTGGGTTGCCTCCCTGTATACTGTGGTTTGGAATTCCCTGTTTGCAGTTTGTTCTACCCTGACATCTAGGAACAGAAGTTGATTGTTGTTTTCTTCTTCACTCGTGAATTTGATCCTGGTGAGCACGTTGTTGATGAGGTGGTGTGTCTCTTCTAACTTAGTGCATTTAATGATGACAAATATGTCGTCCACGTATCGTATCAACAGTTTTTTGGCTGAATGCGGGGGGTGGTCGTGCTTTTCAATCTTTGCATGACTGCCTCTGCAATAAGTCCTGTTTATACATTAGGTCTTGTTATTGTGAAACATCATTTGTTAATGGTTACAAACTTTGTGAACATTAGATCTTTTAGTTCCCCAACAAACAAATTAAGAGCCAAAAAAAAATGCATAAAAATGGAAGTTATTTTTCTCAATCAGAAATTTCCTTCATGATCATTTCCAGCAGGTGTTGTTTTCTGGCATGTACTCAGAGCCAATGAAATGCCTACTGTATTTCCTCAGAGATAGTAAGAACTGCCGATGCTGGAGTCAAGAGATAACACAGTGTGGAACTGGAGGAACAGAGCAGGCCAGGCAGAATCAGAGGAGTAGGAAAGATGATATTTTGGGTCGGGACCCTTGTCAACTTTCCCACTCCTCTGATGCTGCCTGGCCTGCTGTGTTTCTCCAGCTCCACAATATTCAACTCCATTCAACTCAACATGGGAGGGGAGAGCTAGGTTATGACGCTCAGGCATGCTTCAAATCCAAGTTCACAGCATGCCTGAG
>NW_025966359.1:9445-30378 GCF_021869965.1 Rhincodon typus
AGTTGAATGGAGTTGAATATTGTGGATTTATTCTGTGTCAACATGCAATAACATCTGTGTGATAGAATTTAGTTGACTTCAATTATATGAAAAGCAGATTGTGCTTTTGATGAAGTTTAAATTTGGTAGTTTCCTTGATGTAAATACCTACAGTGCTTATTAGTTTGTGATGATTGGTTTCCTCCATTGTTTGGAATAGTGTGTTTGATGTCAGCAAGTGAAGTGTTTGTATCTTACTGTATGTTGTTCATTTTGACATCTGCTTCCTGTTGATGGGATATCTCCCTGTTTTAAAAGGTTTCCTGTCTCTATGCATGATTTCTGATTGGAGAAACCCTGAAGCAATCCTGATTGGCTTTTCTTACCCTTATCTCCCACATGATGAAATTAGTCATGTGATTAAAATCAGATTTTGACTCGAGTTCTCAGTCAACATCAGTTTCTCTCTCTTAAGAGAAAACAGGCTGTGAAACTAAAAGCTTCTTGAGCATGAGACTCGGCTTTTCATGCTAATGTCAATTCCCACCTATTTTAAAAAATTGAAATTGGCCTGCCATATTTCCAGCCCACTATTATCATGTGTGTCCTACTATAACTGACCATGACCTCTATTGGTCCTTGCTTCTCCTGTGGATAATGCAGAAGAAAAGCAATATGTCTGTGCTTCCATGGAGTTTTCTGAGAACATTTTTGGCCAAAGAATTAGTAGGTGCCTGGGCTTTAAGTCTGAGTTATTATTGAGGAGTTGACCTGTATAAGAGACTGCATGTAAAATTAAAGTGTGTGGCATTGGGGGTAGTGTATTGACATGGACAGAGAACTTCTTGGCAGATGGGAAATGAAGAGTGGGGATAAATCGGTGTTTGTAGAGTGGCAGACAGTGTCAAGTGGGGTACTGAAGGGATTAGTGCTCGGACCCCAGCTGTTCACAATAAATGCTAATGATTTAGATGAGAGAACTAAATGTAATATTTCCAAGTTTGCAGACGAGACAAAGCTGGGTGTGATGGTGAGCTGTGAGGAAGATGTAGATTTGGACAATTGAGTGACTGGTCAAATGTGTGGCATATCAAGTATAATGTGGATAAATGTGAGATTTACCCAACTTCATAACAAAAATAGGAAGACAGATGATTAATACTCAAAATACTCCCAGAGGAGTATAGGACTGTGCTGGGAGACAACTGGTGATGGTTTAACCAGGTGGTCATCTGGTCTCAAACAAGGGACATGATTGAGAAGACAGGGTTTTCTTGGTGACCTTAGCTAATACGGGAATTGAACCCATGCTGTTGGCATCACTGCATCATGAACCAGCAGTCTAGCCAACTGAGCTTCTGACCCACAAAGGTAAAGTCACCATAATCCCAGAGGACCATAGAGAGGGGCATAACTGTTGGTGAGTTTAACTTGAGGGCCACCTTATCTTTGGCAACCTTGAAGAGGTAACGTCAGCTGTTGTGGGAATTGAACCCATGCTGCTGGCATCACTCAACATTGCAAACTAGCCAAGTAAGCTAACTGAAAGCAGTAGGTGCAACAAGACCTGCGTGTCCTTGTGCACCAGTCCCTGAAAATAAGCATGCATGTGCGTGCAAGCGATGAAGAAGACAAATAGTATGTGGGCCTTCATAGTGAGAAGATGAATACGAGAGCAGGGGTGTCTTGCTGCAATTATACAGGGTCTTGGTGAGATCACACCCAGAGTATTGTATACAGTTTTGGCCTCCTCATCTGAAGAAAAATGTTTTGGCTAGGAAGGGAATGCAACAAAGATTTACTGAACTGATTCCTGGGATGGCAAGACTGATGTGTAAAGAGAAACTGCATCAGTTCGGACTACATTCACTGGAGTTTAAAAGAATGAGGGAGTATCTGATAAAAACCTATAAAATTTTAACAGGACTCAACAGGAAAATCACAGGGAGGATGTTCCCAATGACCAAAGGGTCCAGAACCAGAGGTCGCAGTCTCAGGCTATGTTGTAGGCCATTTAGGTGTAAGAGGAAATATTTGTTCATCCAACGTGTGGTGAGCCTGTTGAATTCTCAGCCACAAAAAGTGATTGAGGCCAAAGCGTTGAAGGTTTTCATATTGGGGCTAGATAGAATTCTTTGGGCTAAAGATGTCAAAAGGTATGTGGAAAACACAGGAACTGGGTACTGAGTTGAACGATCAGCCATGAATATATTGAATGGTGGATCTGGTTCAAATGTCCAAATGGCTTCCTCCTGCTCCTATTTTCCAAGTTTCTATCTACTGTCTTGATGCCAATTTGACTGAATAGGAGTCGGCGCAAAAGACTGAGGCTGAACTAAGGTTCATGCGCAAGTGTATGTGAAGACATCACCTTTGCTTGACTGACATTGGTTTAAAGAATATTTTTCAAAGAAGGAAGAGTGGGATGGGTTTAAGGAAGTTTTTGGGAATTTACAGGGTTTATAGAACATAGAACATTACAGCGCAGTACAGGCCCTTCGGCCCTCGATGTTGCGCCGACCTGTCACCAATCTGAAGCCATCTAACCTACACTATTCCATTATCATCCATTATGGTTTATGGTTTACTTGTTTGTAGATATTCATGCCATTAATGGAATAAAGCTATTAGGAATGACCGAAGCCAGAATTAGAAGAACTCAATTCTGTTGTCTGGCGAGACATCAGAGATGGAGCTGGTTGAGGGCATGGAGTAATTTTAATATAAGGATGCAGGCTGTAAAAGCAAAACATTTGTACACCTGAAGCCGACATAGATCAGTGAGTACAAGCATATGCAGATGGAACTTGATGTAAGTTGAGGTATGAGCAGATGGTGACCTATTGATATCACTGGATTGGTAATCTGGTGGCCCAGGTTAATGCTTTGGAGACATGGCTTCAAATCCCATGATGGCAGCTGGTAGAATTTAATTTCAATTCATAAATCTGGAATGTGAAGTTGGTTTCAGTAGTGGTGACCATAAAAATGTCATCAGTTGTAAAAATTCATCTTGTTTCCCATTGGGAAGGAAATGTAATACCCTTAGTTAATCTGGTTTATATTTGACTTCAGAATCACCCAATCATAGAGTTGTAATGGTGCAAAAGGAAGCCATTCTGCTTGTACCTGTGCTGACCCTGACACCTTGACGTTGTCAATATCCTGCCTTTTCCCCATAAACCTGTACATTTTTTCTGTTTAAATAATTACCAAATGCCCTTTTGAGTATCTGTTGAACCTGCCTCCGCGCTTGTAGGCAGGGCATTCTTTCGTACTTGTTATATGAAAACATTTCTTTCTTATCTTGCATTTACCAAACACTAAAACTGTGCCAAATAAAAACCAAAAGAACTGCAGATGCTGTAAATCTGGAACAAAAACAAAGTTGCTGGGAAAGCTCAGCAGGTCTGGCAGCATCTGTGGAGGAGAAAACAGAGTTAATGTTTCGGATCCGGTGACCCTTCCTCAGAACTAAAACTGTTCCTTCTGGTTCTAAATCTGTTTACAAATGGGAATAATTTCTCTCTCTGTCCAGACCTCAATAATTTTGAAAACTTCTATTAAATCCCCTCCTTCTCTCAAAGGAAAACAGTCCCGACTTCCCTCATAACTAGAGAGTCTCTGGAACCATGCTTGTAAATCTCTCTGTATGCTCACCGATGCGGTCACATCCTCCTTGTAAGTCTGGCACCCAGCACTGTACAAAATATTCCAGCTAAGGTCGAACCAATGTTTATATAGGTTGAGCATAACCTCCTTATGATGTAGTACTTCATGTCCCTATTTATGGATCCTAATTTACTGTAAGCTTGAGTAACAGCTCTGTCTACCTGTCCTGTCACCTCTTAATAACTTGCGTACATATTGGGTCTCTCTCCATTCAGAATTGCACTGTGTTTCACCTTGCTTGTTCATGTTCCTTGTCCCAAAGTATATCACTTCACACTTGTTCTCATTGAGCTTCATCTACAACCCATCCACTAATTCCATCAATATGTCAATTCCTTTTGAAGCCCTGCACTGTCCTTCTGACAGTTTATACTTCTCCCAAGTTTGTAAGTGTCACCCTGCACACCCGTACCTAAATCATTTATGAATTTCAGCAAAGCAAGGGTCCCAAAACCGACCCATAAACCTTTTTCCAGCATGGAAAATATGCATAAACTGTTAGTCTGATTCCATCCCTAGCCCTATTTTGTGTTTGTGTTGCTACGCTCCCTGATCTATAACTTTCCTCAAGTCTATGTGGCTCTGATTTGGCCTTTTGGAAGTACATGTCTTGCCCTCATCAGCTACCTCTGTCTCTTCAAAAACAACTCCAAGTTAGTTAGGTGCAAATTTTGCTTAACAATTTCATACTGATTCATCTGAATCAATCCACATTAAATCATGTGACTATTATTTCTGTCCCGAATAATCATTTCTTGCAGTTTCTTGATCATTGAAGTTAAACTGACTGGCCTGTATTTGCAGGGTCCTTGTGGTTGACTGTTAACTGCCTTCTGATGTGGCTGAGCAAGCCATTCAGTTGAAGAGCTGTTAGGGATGGCCAACAGTTGTTGGCCTTGACACGATGGCCATACCTCAATCAGCATCATCAATAAAGGATTATATAATCATGATCACAGTATTTTTGTGTAAGTTTGCGGTCTGCAGATTTGCTGCCACATTTCCTACATTTCAATGTTGACTATATTTCAAAAGTACTTTGAAATGTTCAGTGGTCATGAAAAGTGGAATGTAAGTATGAGTCTGACATTTTTCTTATTCCACATTTAGGTCTATCTATTATGGATAAGATTTCTGAAAAATGTGTTTGGATCACAAACGCTAGCTTTTGAACACACCAAAGTGTCATAATTTTTGTTTGCTGACGGAGAGTGACTCATGCTGTCAACATTATTAACTTATTCACTTGTTTTTACACCAAACTTGTATTAGTAACAAGTGATCCTCCCAAGTTGCACACTGCTTCTGTCTCTGATTTTAAGAGTGGAGCATTAGTAGCAACAAATCAAAAGCTGAAGTAAATTGTTAGGATAATGAGGGTCCTAAATCAGCAGACGGATTTGGGGGCATTTGATTTGATGTTGGGGGGCATTCCAAAGCTCTAAGTTCACTGACAGTACTTTATTGGCAGTAGTTTGGTGAGTGAGATTGAGGGAAGTGTGTGGTGTTCTCCTTACAAGCCAGATGCATTGACACAGGGTTATGTAGCTCTGGCTGTCCTTGACTTGTCAATGTGCTGTCATTACATTTCAATGCCAAAAAGTCTGTGCTGTTACAGTGGCTGCATCATCGCCCGACTTGACTTCTGTGTCTCATTGAAGGAATCTTTGAGGTTGGATATTGAGACCTAAGATAGTGATTTGATGGTAAAACAATACCTGCAAGTGGGCATTAAAAGTCGAGTGAAACCATCTTCATAGGCAATTAGTGGCAGTAAACTGTCCACAGCTGACCTGTAATGTCGGTACTGATATGATATTTGATGCATTTGTAATAGAATACAATACTAGTAAGGTATTATGTTCTATCTATGGCTGAAGACTTGGGTCAAGCTTGTACATGAACTTTTCATTGGGACATGGTTGAGATTTTAGAAACAATTTTCTAATTGCTGTGTTGTACTATAAATAGATGCAATAAGTGCGTCATTTAGATTATAATATTGATGTTCTCCTAGTGCACAAAGTATGTGGCTTAGATAATGTGTCTCAGGCATGATCACTTGATTTCAGGTTTGGTGCTGTGACTGTTTGATGTCAAGAAATTAATTATTGTGAAAAAACATAACTTAGACTGGTTATTTGAGCTTCTTTGTGCATTCAATATCAGTTGAAGTCCATTGTTCTAAGCCTTATGGGCTAAAATGTGGTTTGTTTCCATTGGTTACAGTTAAATATTCCCCTTAATGTCTTGTAAGGAGAAGCCCATATTTTTCTAAATCCAATGTAATCTCCAAACTGGTTGTCAATAAAATTTTATATGGTCTTCCGCCTTTTTTAAATCCATTATTCTTTCAAAAAATGGCATACTTTTACATCTGTAAAATTATCTTGTTTTGACATGTTATGCCACACTTCTGTGGCAGGTGGGTCTTCAACCTGAACCTTCCGGCTCAGAAGTAGGGACACGACCATTGTGCCACAGAGCCAGAGATGATGACTTTTTTTTCTCTTAGGTTACGAGTCTTTGGAGCTTTCTTCTTAAAAGAAAAAGTAGTGAAAACAACCCTTTTAAATATGTTTATGGCAGAGGTAGATCATTGTGCCATTGAGGTCAATTCCAATTACAGACTGAGTTTGAAAGAATCAATCTCAAAGTTTATTTATCCTGTTCAGTTTAAACACCCATTCCAGGTACAAGTATTTTTTCACAAATTTTACAGAATTTATTAAATTTATCAAAACACATATAGAAAAGACACTTAATAAAAGCACTTTAAAAATAAAAATAAAAATAAAAAATATAACACTTAATAAAAGTTGTGACACTGGGCTCATGTCTCGTCTCGTTCTTTTCTGTTGACTGAAGTCTTTCTGTTTTGGTTTTCCTTTCTTGTACACTAAATCACTAAGAATTACCCTTGTTAACTCTTGCTAGCCACCACAGACTGCATGACCAGAGACATCCTGAAATCTGATCGCCTTGCCAATGCATGAAAAAGCATGTGATCAATCTCAGATTAACTAAACAGTGCATGTCAAAGTTTTTGTTGGTTTCTTCATTATTAATAGTCATCTTAGTGCAATCACTTTCTACTGTCTCCTGATTGATTTTTTGACATGCCAATCACTTTGTAAGTTCACCCCATCATATCAACTTGTTACTCAAAATGTTGTACCACTGAAGTAATTTGTGTGTGGACTGAGAGTGTAAATTGACATCCCCAATGGCTAGCAATCATTCCAAATCAACCCCACCTAAAAGTTGTCTGAATCCCATGTGAAATGTCTCATTTCTGCTTGTCATAGGGCACGGGCTCATGGCCTTGCAGCTGAAAATTGCTACCAGTTTAGTATTCTCATACATAATATTGTCTGGAATTTAGAACATTAATTCTGCCAGTATATAGAACAAATCTGAAATTCTAGTTAAGCTACTGTTCAAACTCAAATGTTTCATGATTTTTCAACTGTTTGTATAATTAAGCTATATGCTTGTACATGTATATGTATGTACAATGAAAAAGAATAATGAATAAATAAGTCATTCTTTAATAAGGGACTGTGGGGGGAGTCAGTGGTTCTGAATTGTGAACTTTATGCCAGTTGATGTATGGGTTTTACTTTTCCAAAGTGCATGTGCTTCGTTAGCATGCATGGGTGTGAATCAAAAACAGGGTCTGAACTTTTTTTGACTGGATAGTATTAGCTCAATGTCCAGACTTTGAGAGGGGCTAAAGTCTCTCAGTCAGGAAGTAAAAACAATTGAAGCATTTCAAAGACACAGGTGGATCAATGCATACATGTTGGGAAAAGTGAAGCTTTCTCCTTGAACTAAATTTTGTTCAAATATTTTTATTAGAAATTGTCAATTAGAGATTAAATGCAGCAGCTACAAAAAAATTCTGATTAGTGCCAACATATGTGCTGTGGAGTGTTGTGCTGTACTTGTTCTGGCTGTTACATCAATGGGGAAAACACTGTCTAAAGTCTGCCATCAGGTGTTTATACAACATTAAGAAATCCATTGACAATATTGCCTTCATACTTTGGAATGGAAAAAATTACTGGAAAATTGTTTTTAAATTTGGTAATCCTTCCTGGTTATTGTTTTGTTTGCCAATCTATGCCCTTCAATGAGGGAGAAAAAAATTAATTCTGTTTATGATGCAAATAACATTTATGTAAATTTTATTCCCTGTGCGAACAACATTTGATACTCATTATAAGCACAGGCTTTTAGTGCAATTGTAAGGGGTGAGTGGTAATGTATGTACCTTAACTGGATCAAGATATTGCATATTCTGCAGCAGGAGAATAAATGTCCACCAGAAAATGCAACTTGAATCTGTAATTACCGTAGCTTTTATACGGTGTTGTTGGGGATGCAGAAAGAAAGAATTGTATTCAAAAAGCAAGTACTCGAAATTTGAACCAAAGCAGAAACTGCTGGAAATACTGAAAAGATGAGAAATTATTTCCTCAGATATGAGGTGTGGGAATGGGATTTGAAATAATTGGACTTAAGAACCAGAAGTTGAAATAACTCGACAAAGGCTGGTATTCTGTCACCAAGTCACCCTTTATTTACATCTGGCAAGTCCTTTACACTGATTCAGCTCCCTCAGCCAGCTCTGAGTAAACAGGATGTCTAACGCTCCTGTTTATACCTATCAACCAGGGCTCCCTGATTGTACTGGATTAACAGCCTCAGTTGGGGAACTCCTATTCTATGAAGTCCACCTGGCTGACCTCCTTGCAAACAGTGCAGAAATAAGATACAGTTTCTTTTATGGAGTATATTATCGTGAACTGGAATGTGTTGCTGGAAATGTCCATAGAAACAGATTGAATAATAACTTTCAAGAAAGTTCTAGAAAATATGTTCAAGGTTATAGGAAAGATTGTCAACAACAATCTACAATGACTTAGATGAAGAGACGGTGGACACTGTGTCTAAGTTTGGTGTTGTGAAGAGATGTAGACAGATAATGTGAGGGGCAACAAGATATAAGATCAAATGTAATGTGGGGAGGGTGAAGTTAGTTACTTTGGTGGCAAGAATTCAAAAAATGGGTTTTGCATAAACATATGTGAAATGTCAGTGCTCATAGAGACATAGAACATAGAATAGTACAGGCCCTTCGGTCCACGATGTTGTGTCGAACTTTTACCCTAATCCTAAGATCTATCTAACCTCCACCCATACCTTTATACTACCATCCATATGCCTATCTAATAGACACTTAAATGCCCCTAATGAGGCCGACTCCACTACCCTCTCCGGCAATGCATTCCATGCCCCTACCACTCTGAGTAAAGAACCTACCTCTGACATCTCCCCTATATCTTCCTCCACTCACTTTAAAACTATGCCCCCTGGTAATAGCTGCCTCCACCCTCGGAAAAAGTTTCTGGCTGTCTACTCTATCTATACCTCTGATCATTTTGTACACCTCTATCAAGTCACCTCTCATCCTTCGTCGTTCTAAAGAGAAAAGCCCTAGCTCTCTCAACCTTTCCTCGTAAGACCTTCCCTCCATTCCAGGCAATATCCTGGTAAATCTCCTCTGCACCTTTTTCAATGCTTCCGCATCTTTCCTGTAATGAGGCAACCAGAACTGGGCACAGTACTCCAGATGTGGCCGGACCAGACTTTTCTATAGACGAGTGTGATCATGGTTAACATGCCAGCAGTGTTCCTCGTAATCTTTTTTGCTGTTGCAAGGACCTCCGGGGTTCACACCTGCTGCTGGCTTCTGGAAGCAGAAGTCATTATTTAGCATAAGCAGAGCTGTCCAACAGCTGTGCAGCTGGGAGGGAATATTGCATACAGATACAGCAAGCATTTAAAAGGCTTGGTACCCTTTATTACAAGAGATTAGAGTACAGAAATAAAGAAATCTTGCTACAGTTGTGCAGTATATATAGACGCCTGATCTGGAATGCAGTTTTAGTGTCCATGTTTAAGACGTGTTGGAAGCGGTATGGTGAAGCCTCACTAGGCCCTTGGCATAGGGTAGGGGATGGGGGATGTTTTCAAGAATGATGTCATCTCATTGAAATTTGGAAGATTTCTGAGGGAGGTTGACAGGGTTGACACTGGGAGAACACTTTTTTGCTGGTCAGGGAATCTAGAACACCTGATCTTTTAGGACTGAGATGTGAAATTACTTTTCACAAATGGTTGCAAATCTTGGAAATATCCTGCCTCAGTGGATTATGGAGTCTCCAATGTTGAATACATTGACGTTTAAGGTAGAGAAATTTTTGGTGTCTGAGGAAACCAAAGGATGCAGGAAGTAGGTGGGAAAGTGGAATGTTGCTCAATGATGCATATGTATTGTGTACTTACATGTGAGTGGGACTTAATTGGATAGCTCTTCATTTGAGCTGACATGATGGGCTCAATGGCCTTAAATGCTGTATCATTCCATGCTTCACTCTGTGAAATAAGCGGTGAGGTATAGAGAAATCAGAGGAGCTGATTTTTCAGGTATAACGCAGAGTCTGTTAATTCTGAAAAGATCCACACCTAGAACATGAACTCAAGAATGTTGTGTTTTGGTTTCCTATTTCCACTGTCTCACGCAGCTGTATGACATCTACAAAATTGAAAATTATTGTAAGACAAAAGAATCATTTAAAAGCTATATTTGCCCCTGAGTCCATTTTTAGAAACCATGTACTACAACAGTGCTAATTTGGCTTTGTCCTGTGTGCCTGATATGGCAGCATTAGCTTGCATTTCTTTGCCGTATCAAAAACTTCATTTCAAAGTAGCAGTATGTTACATAGGACTGAAGTGGCTAAAAATTGAAGCTAGTAAAAGTGCGAATTGTCAGAGTTATGGTTACAGTGTAAATGGCTTTTGGAACTCATGTAAAACGTGATGATCCTGGTTGGGAAGGACTTCACTCATTTTGAGAGAAGAGCAATCTGTTTGCATTGGATAAGAATTGATTTTGTAAAATACTGCTACTGGAAGGTTGCCAAAGCCTTGGCATTAATCAAACACACTTTGAGGTTGGAGCATTCAACTCAATCCTCAGCTGTTACGTGAAACAGTCTTGGAACTGTAATCTGTACATGGTAGTCACTTGATTCTTTTGGGGTACCATTAATTCTGTTCATAATCTGAAATTGGAGAAAACAATTTTGTATAACTCAAGTGAAGAAGGAATGGACTGCAAGTTATACATAGGATTTTTAAGTATGGGTGAATGCTACTACATAATTTCCATCAAAAGGAACCTTGGCAGGTTCTATTGCCTTTAGAAACTCAAAACAAGAACAGCACAGAAGGATGCTATTTGGTCCATCACCCCTGTCTGCTGAAAAAGAGCTATCTGTCCAATCCTAGCAGATTGGAAAATTTAATGTAACTCCTTCATTCAACAAAGGAGGAAAGGTATAGCAGTGAAATAGAGATGAATCAGCTTCGCCCCTGTCATCAAGAAAACACTGGAAACCCCTTGTAAGGAGACTGTAGTAGAGTGCTTAGAAAATCTCAGTGCAGTTAGGCAGGGTATATGTGAATGGGAAATGGTGTGTCACACACTTATCTTTGAGGAAGTAAACAATGTAGGTAAAAGGGACCTTGTGAATGTGGCATACTTGGATTTTATCAGCATTTGCTAAGGTACATTTATTAAATAAGCATAAGGACCGGGAGTAGGCCAGTTGGTCCCTTGAGCCAGTGCTGCTGTTTAATAAGATCATGGCTAATTAGATTGTAACCTCAAATCCAAATGCTTGCTTACCCTGATAGTCTTTCATCCCTTTGTTTAACAAGAATCTATCTACCTCTTCCTTAAAATACTGAAGATCTGAATGATCCGAGGTATAGATAGAGTGGACAGCCAGAGACTTTTTCCTAGGGTGGAGGTAGCTATTACCGGGGGGCATTGTTTTAAAGTGAGTGGAGGTAGATATAGGGGAGACGTCAGAGGTAGGTTCTTTACTCAGAGAGTGGTCGGGGCGTGGAATGCATTGCCGGAGAGGGTAGTGGAGTCGGCCTCATTAGGGGCATTTAAGCAGCTATTAGATAGGCATATGGATGATAGTATAAGGTATGGGTGGAAGTTAGGTAGACCTTAGGATTAGGGTAAAAGTTCGGCATAACATCGTGGGCTGAAGGGCCTGTACTGTGCTGTACTGTTCTATGTTCTATGTCTCTCCTTGTGCTCCTTTTTCAGGAAGAGAGCTCCAAAGGTGCTGTTTTACACTGGTTACCCCTTATTTTTAAACAGTGACCTCCAGTGGGACACCTTCACTGAGGCTACTAATTCAACCCACAGTACCGGTTCTAGTCTAGCTTTGCTTTCACTGGACTCCAGAAGGTCCTGTTGTTCAGAAACTATCCCAAAAACTCCCTCTGCTTCTTGGCTGCTTTTGCCCAGTCTGTAATGCAGATTAAGATTCCCCATGATTAGTGCCATACTCTTCTGATTAGCTCCCGTTATTTCCTCCTTTTGGTTCCGCTCTACTGTGTAGTTGCCATCAGAGGACATCATTCTCACAAGTGACTTTTAGCCTCTATTATTTATGATATCTACCCAAACCATTTCTACATCTTGCTTTCCTGAACTTGGATCTTCCCTCTATTGGGTAAATATCTTTATTGGGTAACAGAGCCACCTGCTGTCTTTTCCTAGCATTCTGTCCTTCCTAAATATCCTACATCTTTTGATATTCAGGAAACAATCTATGTCATCCTCCAGCTATGTCTTTTGTAATAGCTACCAACTTGTACAAAGTATGGAGCTGGAGGAACACGGCAGGCCAGGCAGCGTCAGCGGAACAGGAAAGCTGACATTTCGGGTCGGGACTCTTCTTTAGTATTTCCTTTCTGAAGAAGGGTCCTGACCCGAAATGTCAGCCTCCCTGTTCCTCTGATGCTGCCTGGCCTGTTGTGTTCCTCCAGCTCCACACTTTATTACCTCTGACTCCAGCATCGGCAGTTCTTGCAATCTTACCAACTTGTACATATTTATTTTCTATTTGTGCTCTCAGTTTATGTGTTTTGTATCGAATACAACATGCATTCAGATTGAGAGTCTTTAGTTTTTCCTTTGATTGATTTTGTAATTTCTTGTTTTATATTTTTGGTTTACTCCTTAGATTTGTATTCTCTATCCCGTTCTGTCATGATCTGATTATCATTTCCCATATTAATACGTTTCTCTTTAGCCTGGTTTATAATGTTTTATTTATCACATCTTCTCAAGTTGGATTTCCACTATTTAGTTTTAGTTCTGTTTTACTACTCCTGTTATGTGGCTTACAAGAACATTTACCTCAGCGTGGTTCAAATGTAGATTGTCCCATTATTATACATTCCATTTTTCCCTGTACTGGTGCCAGTGTCCAATGAGTCAAACACACTTCTCCCACATCTGTCTTTGAGCTTTGCATTCATCTGTCTGATCTGATTTGCCCTATGCCAATTTGCATGTGGCTGAAGTAAAATTACAGAAATTATGACCTTTTAAGTTTGTTTAATTTGGCGCCTAGCTCCTTATGCTGACTGTAGAATCTTTTTGTTCGTCCTGTCTAGGTTGTTAGTATCTACTTGGGCCATGATGACTTTTCTCCCCCTTTAACTTCCTCTTGAGCCTAGCGAAGATGTCCCAAACCCTGGAACTGGTGAGGCAACCTGGCTGTCTGAACTCCCACTATTTGCTGTGGAGGATGGTGTCAATCCATCTAATTGTTCTGTGCCCTAATACCATGACATTCCTTTTACCTCCCCCCACTTGAATGATTTCCTGTACCACGGTGCCACAGTTAGTTAGTCATTCACTCTGCAACTCTCACTCTCTTCCAGACAAGCTGAAAGAACTTCACAGGTCGGACAATTCTAAACACTGAGGGTCCTGCCCTCTCGGACCCCTAACTTGCTTAAGTGCAATCACACTCCTGCCACTGAATACTAATCAAATCCTTATCCTTAGAAGTATGAGCGCCTCCTGGTAAAAAGAATCCAGTTAACTTTCCCCTTCTCGATGTGTTACAGTGCCTGTAGGTTTCAGTATCTAAATCATAAGTCTGAGCTACAGCTGTTCAAACTTCAAACAGTGTAGGTATGTTTGCATTGGATCAAACTGGCATCCAGAATTTCTACATGCTGTAGCTGTGACACTTCATTCGTCCTGCCAAATGTATTTTATTAAGTTACATATCCAAATTTCTTATAATTTATTATCCTTGCCACCAATTGCAATACCATTTTGAGTCTTAGGAATAGAAAAATCCTTAGTCACTTAGCAGAAATTCAACAAATGATGAGCTTCTTCTACTGTAGCAGTGAAGTCCTGGAGGCTGAAAATGTTGAAAAGTATAATCAACAGAATCTCTACTTTTCTTTTTTCCCCTAACTCCCATAATTAATCCATTTCAACACTTTGTTGTAAATTACACTCATTTGGTAAATTTTTAAAATTAATTTTAATTTGTCTGCTTCCATGTTACGATGCACCTCCATGCCAGGTGGCAGTTGAACCCAAACCTTAGGGCTTGGAGATAGGGACACTACCACTGTATAAAGTCTTTTTTTCTAATCAAAGATCTTGGAATAGCGATTTTACATGTGCCTAAAGAAAAGACCTATTACAGAGGAACTGGTTTCAACAACTGGTTTAATAAATAAAGCCTGTCTGCTATTTCAACGACACCTTGTTAAAACCCTGCTTAAGTCTGTAACTTCAGAATTTAAGCTGTTGATTCAGTTAAATTCTAATTGCAAACAAAATTAGATTTGTGCAAATAAAATATGTCTTTCTTACCCATCAACTGCTATCAAAAGTTACTAATCAAAATAAGAGCCAATGTGAATGGAGTAATGTATTTAGTAAGTTCAGATAACTTGTTATCTAATAGCAAACAGAGATGTAAGTTAGTCACTAATGAGTCACTAATGATCTAATGAGTGCAGTCCCATTTTACTAAGAACCCGACTGTTCGTTTATAATCTAAATCAATGACTTGGATGAATGAACCAAAAGTATGATTGTTATGTTTCTGATTATATGGAGGGGAGTAGGAAAGTAATTTGTGAAGAGGCAACGACGACACTGAAAGGATATAGATAGGTTAAGTGAATAGGCTAAAATTTGGCAGATAGGATATAATATGGGAAAATGGGGGATTGTCCACTTTGGCAGACAGATCAGAAAAGCAGCACTTTATTTAAATACAGAGAAATTGCAGAACTCTGCTATACAAAGGGATGGAGGTGTCCTGGCACATGAATCACCGTAAGTTATTATGCAGCTACAGCAAGCGATAAGGAAGGTAAATGGAATGTTGTCATTTATTGCATGGGGAACGGAATACAAAAGTAGGGAAGTTGTACACAGCTTTGGTAAGACCGCATCTGCTGTAGTTGTTGTCGTGTCATTTAGGAAAGGACATTGTTCCATTGGAAGCAGAATAAAGAAAGCTTACTTGACTGATTCTGGGGATGATGGATGTATCTTACTGCATTTCAGGGGAAAAAAAAACTAGGATGTGCACTGGAGTCATTGTAACTACTGAGTGCAGACCAAGATCTGCAAAATGGGATTACATAGGAATAATGTAGGTGGAACCAGACTATTGCCCCTCTTAAATCTGCTTTACCACTTGCTAAGTGGTTGATCAGGTTGTGACCTCGACCCACTTGGCTGGCTATCCCGAATATTTTGATATCCTTGTGAGTCAATAATCAATCGACCTCTGCATTCAAAATATTCAATGATCCTGCCTCCACTACTTTCTGGAGAGATTTCTACAGACTCTCACTCAGTGAGGCAGAAGATTTTTCATCTCCATCTTGAATAGGAGATCCCTTATTTTTAAACTGCATTTCCAATTTTAGTCACTCCTACAGGGGTAACATGTTTTCAATATCTTCCTTGTTAAGTTCCCTCAGGATTTGGTATGTTTCAGTAAAATCACCTTCCATTCTTCTAATCTGTAATGAATACGGGCTCAACCTCTCCAATATGTCCTCGTGGTGAAGGATTTAGCAACAGCTTCTAAATCTCATCCATGCCCCTTCTACTGTGAATGTATTTTCCTGTAATGTAGTGACCAGATCTGTGTGTTTCATCAAACCAGCATTTGGCTGCTCCAGTCCTAGTTTTATGCTACCAGATTTTGCACATTAAACCGATTTGAGATGTGCTTGTTTGAGCTCTAGTAATCAGACAGTTGAAATAAACTGACTGAGATAGGTAGAAAGAAGTTCCAGCAGTCTTGGTTTGGAATTAGGCAAACCTCTATTCCAGCGTTCATGGATTTCAATTGTTAGAACTAGCTTAAATTACTTGCTAATGCTCTCAATGTTTAACAATTTTGAATATATTTATCATTGCTCAAAATATATTGCTCAAAACAAGCTTGCCCAAATCTCTGGTAAAAGGCACACATTCTGCCTCAGTTTCTTCCCAAACTGCTGATTTTAAGATAAAATTATGTCGTTGAGTCAGAGAGAGAAAGTTAGACTAATTACTGAAGTATTATTCTTGGATTGCTGGCTTAAGAGCAGTCTGAGTTGCAAGAGGAAATTAGACCCATTTCATGCAGCTGAGTAAATTTTGGAAATCATCATGCTAATGTCATGTTTAAAGTAAATTTATTCTGTGGCCTGCATCCATAGCTGACAGTGCCTCATGCATTTATTTTTACATTTTGTTTTATGTTAGAGAGTGTCTGCTCTGCTGTTACCACATCCTTTCTCACTCAAGCCTGGGAGAAGGCTGAAGTGAGCAGCTGACAGTGCAGTTGCTTGATTGATGTGTAATTCACTCTCCTTATGGAATAGGAGCGGTGCCACCACTACTTTTGATGGACACTTACCACAGAGTTGTAGTTCAACAGAATATGCAACCTTGTGGCTGGCATATTCCTATTATTACCATCAAACCAACGAATCAGCTCTCATTCAATGAAGGCAGAATGGCATGGCAGAACCTTAAAATGAGGCACCAATCTGGTGAAACTACAATACAAACTATTTGCTTGCCAAACTACATGAGAAGCAAGTGACAGATGAATGATTCCATAATCAATGGATCATATCTGTGCCCTGTAGTCCAGCCACAAATATTCATGAATAATTGTGGACAATTAAACAACTTAGTGTTAGATTAGCATTTCACCCAGTAACTCAAGAAGTGATACCAATTTTCCCTTTCATACCAAACAAGTTGATAACGGTCAAGAATAGAACCGGAGTCAGTGACCCAGCGAACTACAGTCGTAAGGCTGTTTTTTTTTTTGTTGTTTGTATGAATTTTTTCAAAATTCATTAATGGGATGTGAGTTTTTCTGACTGGACCCGCATTAATTGCCCACCCTTAGCTGCCCTTGAGAAGGTGGTGGTGACTTCCCTCTTAAACTGTGCCTCTGTCCATTAAGTGTGGATCCTCAGCGCTGTTAGGGAATTCCAGAATTTTGACCTGCAGATACCAAATGAACAATGAGATATTTCTGAGTAAGGAGAGTGAGTGGCTTGGAGGGGAACTTGCAGTTGTTGATGTACCAATATATCTGCTTCCCCTGTTCTTCGAAATGAAAATTGTGGGTTTGGAAGATGCTGTCTAAGGAAACTTGGTGGCTTGTGGCAATGCATCTTGTAGGTGGTAAACATTGCTGTTGTCTACGTTGGTGGTGAAGGTGAATGTTTGTAGATGTAGTGCCAATCAAAAGGGCTGTTTTATCCTGGATGGTATCAAACTTCTTGTAATACTGGAGCTATAGTCATTTAGGCAAGTGTTCTATCATGCTCCTGACTTGTTGCCTTGTAGATGTTGAACAGACTTTGAGAGGTCAGAAGGTGAGTTATTCACTGCCATATTCCTAGTCTTTGACCTGCTGTTGCAGCCACAGCATTTGTATGACTATTTCAGTTCAGTTTCAACTCCATGATAACCCTTCTTCAATGATGTTGCTAGCAATGGTAATGTTATTGACTGGGGATGATTGTTTGATCATGTCTTGTTGGACATGATTATTGCCTGGCTCATACACGGTGCAAACTTTCTATCTGTCAGCCCTGGATATTGCCCAGGCCATGTTGCATTTGGACATGAACTACTTCAATATCTGGGGAATCGCAAGTGGTACTCAATAATGCACAGTCTTGAGCGAACATCCCAATTGCTGAGGTTAGTATGGAGGGAAGTCCTGATGAACCTGCAGAAGATGACTTGGCCTACGACTGTATGCTGAGGAGTTCCTACTTGTGACCCAGGAGGCCCAAGTTCAAGTCCCAGCTGCTTCAGAGGTGTGTAAAAACATCTCTGAACAGATTGATTTAGAAAATACCTATCCCAAGAAACTCCTGCAGAGATGTCCAGTGTCTGTGATGGCTGGCCTGCAACAGCCAAAACCATCTTACTTTTATGCTAGATATACCTCCAGTTAGTGGAGAGTTTTTCTCCTGATTCCCATTGACTCGAGTTTTGCTTGAGCTCCTTCAGCGTTATTGCTGGAATGCTGTAATGGCCCATAGTCTTTGCAGCGTCCATTGTCTTTGGCCATTTCTTGACATTATGTGGATTGAATTAAGTTGACTGAAGACTGGCACCTGTGATGTTGGCTACCTCATTAGCCACCCAGCACTTCTGTTGCAAATACTTCAGCCTTGTCATTTGCTAGGTTCTCCCGTCATGAAGGATGGGGATATTTGTGGAACTGCCTCCTCCAGTAAGTTGTTTAATTGTTGGCAATCATTTATGACTATTTGTGGCTGGACTGCAGAGCTTAGATGTGATACATTTGATCTTGGAATAGCTTGTCTATCACTTGCTTTTCATGCAGTTTGGCAAGAAAGTAGTCCGTGTTGTAGCTTCACCAGATTGATGCCTCAGCTTTAGGTTCTGCATGCCATCCTGCACTTCACTGAATGAGAGTTGACTCCTTGGCTTGATGGTAATGGTAGGGGTGTGCCAACCATGAGATTGCATATTCTATTGAAGTACAACTTTGCTGCATCTAGCCCACAACACCTCGTGGATGCAGTGTTTGTAGGAGCTAGATCTGTTCAAAGCTTGTCCAATTTAACAGGGTGGTGTTGTGTGGCACTACGATGGAGAGTATCTTCACTGTGAAGGTGGGGAGATACTGTGTCTCCACAAAGATTGTGTGGTGGTCACTCATGCTTATCCTGTCATGGATAGGTGGATCTGTGGCAAGCAGATTGGTGAGGATGAAACCCAGTATGTTTTTCTCTTTAAAAACCAAAAGAACTGCGGATGCTGTATATCAGGAACAAAAACAAAGTTGCTGGAAAAGCTCAGCGGGTCTGGCAGCATCTGTGAAGGGCCCTAAAGTTATTGAACATGATATTGAGTCCGGAGGGCTATAGGATCCCCAAGTGCCATTTCCGCCACTTCCAGCAAGATGCCACTACCAGACACACATTCCCCTTCCCTTCCATGTCTGCCTTTCTCGGGGACTCATTCCTCCAGGACACACTGGTCCACATCTCCTTCGCCCCTAACAACAACACCCCCCCCGCCCCAAAAAACAGCCCTACAGCACCTTCCCTTGTATACGATGAAGGTGCAACACCTGCATATTTACCTCCTCTCTCTGCAGTATCCTCCAGGTGAAGCAACACTTCAGCTGCACTTCCCAGAATCTGGTCTGCTGTATTCACTGCTCACAATGTGGTCTCTACACTGGGGAAACAAAGCGTAGACTGAGTGACCGCTTTGCAGAACATCTACGTTCTGCTCACCAAAACAGACCCTGAACTACTTGTTGCCTACCACTTTAACTCACCACCCTGCTCCCTGGCCAACATCTCTGTCTCTGGCTTGTTGCAGTGTTCCAGCAAAGCTCAACGCAAGCTGGAAGAACAACACCTCACTTTCCGCTTGGGGACCCTGCAGGCCTCTGGACTGGATACAGAGTTCAACAATTTTAGGGCCTAAACTCCCACGTCCCAGCCCCCTACCCCACACACCAGGCCTTGTTATTACCTAGCCTGCCATACACACCATCTGTTGATAGTCATTAATAGTCCCCATTTACAACTATTCACCCTCCCAGCCTGATCATTATCAACTCTTTGTCTGTCCAACTGCTCTTCTCTCTCTTTAGGCTCTATCCTATCGTTTACCCACTACCCCATCCGCCTCTCCCTTTTTCTGCATATAAACTGACGTTTTCCCAGCTGCCATCCATTCTGAGGAAGGGTCACCAGACCCAAAACGTTAACTCTGTTTTCTCCTTCACAAATGCTGCCTGACCCGCTGAGCTTTTCCAGCAACTTTGTTTTTGTTGTTGTTGTTGTTGTTGTTGTTGTTGTTGTTGTTGTTGTTGTTGGTTTGTTTTTCTATCTTGTTGGTTCCTGCACTTGCCGCAGACCCACTTATCAGCTTTGACCTTTTGGATTTGACCTGCTCAGTCAGTAGTGGTGCCACTGGGTCACTGTGATGAACTTTAAAGTCCTTCACCTACAATATACTCTGCACCCTTGCCACCATCAGTGCTTCCTCCAAGCAGAATTCAACATGAATTCTTCATCAACAGGGAAGGACGTAATCAGCAGTAACTCCTTGCCATATTTGACCTGATGCCATGAGACTTTATGGGGGTCAGAGTCAATGTTAAGTACGTTGCTCATAATAACTCCCTCTTAACCATACACCATTGTCCTGCTGGTAGGATAGGATATACCTAGGGTCAGTGATGGTTTTCTCTGGATGTGGTCTTAAACCAAAATTCATTGAGCATGACTGTGTTAGACTTTTGCTTGACTAGTCTGAGACTGCTCCTCCAATTTTAACTTAAGCCTCTAGACATTAATTAGAAGGACTTTGCAGAATTGAGTCTGCCACTTTTCTTTCTGGTGCCTAGGTGTGTGCAGTCTAGTTTTGTTGCTTTCTTTTTTAAACCGTTTTATTGGTTTGATATAATGGCATGGTTACTAGGCTACTTCATAGAGCATACAAGAGTCAACCACATTGCTGTGGGACTGGAGTCACATGGAGGCCAAAGCAGGTAAGAACAGTGGATTTTTTTCACTAAGGAATGTTATGCCAATTGACAAATGGTATTTGTCATTAGGACTTCTAATTCCAGCATTTTGTGGTGTTCAAATTCCATCATATGCCATGGCGCTCTCATTAGCTAGTCAAGCAACAATGCCACTACAAAATCATAATGACCCCTCCCAAATATAATTTTGTGTTGTGATGTTTCAGAGGTAGTAGGAACTGCAGATGCTGGAGAATCTGAGATAACAAGGTATAGAGCTGGATGAACACAGCAGGCCAAGCAGCATCA
>NW_025966359.1:30778-33346 GCF_021869965.1 Rhincodon typus
CGGCATACGAGATACTGTGGGGTGTGTTGATCCAGCTCTACACCTTGTTATCTCTTGTGTTGTGATGTGCTGGAATCTGAGTCTTGCGAGCAGATGTAACCTCTGTATCTATTCTTTCTCTAGATATTTAAATGCCATTCAGACGATGTGTCCACACATCCTCCGTTACCTGACCACAGCCGTCATCACTAATAAGGATGTGCGAAAACGTAGACAGGTTCTAAAGGACTTGGTGAAGGTCATCCAGCAAGTAAGTTAATGTTCATTTTTTTCCTCCCACTGAATACCCTTTTTTCCAGTGGTTCTCAAAATTGAACTCCTGATCTTCTAACTTTTCAAACCCAAGCTTAGCTATTGAATAATTTTATTCTGTTGAATCTTAGTACCCTCCTACATAGTAGCTTGTCAGTTGAGTTTCTGATTTGAAAAAAACATGTAGAAAAATAGTTATCTGAAATCTTGGGCAATAATGTTTCTTTGGATAGTTACATTCTTAACTATTGGACAACAAAGGACTATTGTCAGAAAAAGTGCAATCAGATGTTAATTTTTCCTGGCACAAACGCTTGTATATAGGAATCAGCTGTTGTGCAAAGTTGGTTAACCTGGTAACAACTGTCCTTCATTGTGGAAAATCTACAAGTCATGCCATGTTGATGCCTGTTTGTGCAAACCATGACCCTTCATTTGGTTTGATTTACTATTGTCATATGTACCTAGGTACAGTGAAAAGTTTTGTTTTGCATGCAAGACAGATAGATCATGCCATACAAAGTTCATAGGGTGATAGAACAGAATCAGGAATACAATGTTATGGCTGGAAAGAAAGTGCACAAAAAGCAAGGTTAGCATTAGATTTGAAATTTGAGAGGTCCATTCAGAAGTCTTAAAACAGCAGGGAAGGAGCTGTCCTTGAACTTGTTGGTATGTGTGTTTAAGTTTTTGTATCTTCTGCCTGATGGAAGAGGTTGGGTGAGATTATAACCAGGCTGGGAAGTGTCTTTGATGTTGGCTATCTTTCAGAGGCATTGAGGTGTAGATGGAGTCAATGGATGGAAGGTTGGCCTGCGTGATGACTGGGGTGTGTTCACCATTCTGTAGTTGCTTGCAGTCCTGGATAGAGCAGTTGCCATACCAACCCACGAAGCATCCAGATAGCATACTTTTTATGTTGCATCTATATAAGTTGGTATGAGTCCTTTTGGACTTGCCGAATTTCCTTAGCCTCCTGAGAAATTAGAGGCATTGTTGCGCTTTCTTGACCTTCGCTTCAGTGTTGGTGGTCCAGACAGATTATGAGGCATACTGAAAGTTTGAGTTGTTTCAGCGGCGGGAGTCCGGGAGGAAGCGCGAGGGCACCCTGGGAAGGTAAGCTTTTTGATTATAAAAGTCTTACCTCGCGTGACTCCATTTTTGGAGTGAGTTAGTGAGGTAATATATTTGGACGGTTGCTTTACCCGAAACACTACCTAGGTAGTGTCTCCCACCCATCCTCCTCCTCTAACCAAAAAAAAAAGGTTCTGAGCGCTGATTTGGTAAGGTTATTAGTTTTTTTTTCAATAGTCTGTTTGGGAATTCAGAACAGTGGGAATGGATGTTAGGGCAGTTGCATGCTCCTCCTGTAGAATGTGGGAGGTAAGGATCACCACTAGTGTCACCGCTGACTTCATCTGTGGGAAGTGCACCCAACTCCAGCTCCTCAGAAACCGCGTTAGGGAACTGGAGCTGGATGAACTTCGGATCATCCGGGAGGCTGAGGGGGTAATTGATAGGAGTTACAGGGAGGTAGTCACACCTCAGGTACAGGAGAAAGGTACGTGGGTTACAGTCAGGGGACGGAAAGGGAACAGGCAGACAGTGTAGGGATCCCCTGTGGCCGTTCCCCTCAAAAACAAGTATACAGTTTCGGATACTGTTGGGGGGGAAGACTTACCGGGGTAAGCCATGGGGTACAGGTCTCTGGCACAGAGTCTGTCCCTGTTGCTCAGAAGGGAAGGGGGGAAGAGGAGGAGAGCATTAGTCATTGGGGACTCCATAGTTAGGGGGACAGATAGGAGATTCTGTGGGAACGAGAGAGACTCGCGGTTGGTGTGTTGCCTCCCAGGTGCCAGGGTCCGTGATGTCTCGGATCGTGTTTTCGGGATCCTTAAGGGGGAGGGGGAGCAGCCCCAAGTCGTGGTCCACATAGGCACCAACGACGTAGGTAGGAAAAGGGATGGGGATGTAAGGCAGAAATTCAAGGAGCGAGGGTGGAAGCTTAGAGCTAGAACAAACAGCGTTGTTATCTCTGATTTGTTAACTGTGCCACGTGCTAGCGAGGCGAGGAATAGGGAGAGAGAGCAGTTGAACATGTGGCGACAGGGATGGTGCAGGAGGGAGGGATTCAGATACCTGGATAATTGGGACTCATTCTGGGGTAGGTGGGACCTCTACAAATGGGATGGTCTATACCTGAACCAGAGGGGTACCAATATCCTGGGGGGGGAAATTTGCTAATGCTCTTAGGGAGGGTTTAAACTAATTCAGCAGGGGGATGGGAACCTGAATTGTAGCTCCAGTGTACAGGAG
>NW_025966359.1:33356-50000 GCF_021869965.1 Rhincodon typus
TTTGAAGTGTGTCTACTTCAACGCCAGGAGCATCTGGAATAAGGTGGGTGAACTTGCAGCATGGGTTGGTACCTGGGACTTCGATGTTGTGGCCATTTTGGAGACATAGGTAGAGCAGGGACAGGAATGGTTGTTGCAGGTTCCGGGGTTTAGATGTTTCAGTAAGAACAGGGAAGGTGGTAAAAGAGGGGGAGGTGTGGCATTGTTAGTCAAGGACAGTATAACGGTGGCAGAAAGGACGTTTGATGAGGACTCATCTACTGAGGTAGTATGGACTGAGGTTAGAAGCAGGAAAGGAGAGGTCACCCTGTTGGGAGTTTTCTATAGGCCTGCGAAAAGTTCCAGAGATGTGGAGGAAAAGATTGCAAAGATGATTCTGGATAGGAGCGAAAGTAACAGGGTAGTTGTTATGGGGGACTTTAACTTTCCAAATATTGACTGGAAACGCTATAGTTCGAGTACTTCAGATGGGTCAGTTTTTGTCCAGTGTGTGCAGGAGGGTTTCCTGACACAGTATGTAGATAGGCCAACAAGAGGCGAGGTCACATTGGATTTGGTACTGGGTAATGAACCAGGCCAAGTTTGTAGCTTAAGCAAAAGAATTAACACATTATTCTTTAAATCGTAGTTTTATCAGAGGAAAGTCAAACAAGGTAATATAATTACCTGATTTTCTGAAAAAGGGTCCAGACCCGAAATGTCAGCTTTCCTGCTCCTCTGATGCTGCTTGGCCTGCTGTGTTCATCCAGCTCTACACCTTGTTATCTCAGATTCTCCAGCTTCACAGTTTGTACTATTTCTAATATAATTAATGTTTTGATTTCAACCCTATCTTTTTTGATTCTAGCCCCCAGTTGTTTAAAGACAGACAGACAAACAGACACAGTTAAGGGATAAATCAAAAGAAAATTAAATGAGATGTAACTAGCCAGTTCACTTAAACATTGCCTGTGATCCATGATATCATAGGCACATGCTCGGCTTCTGAAGATTCCGGTCAATGCAGATAACTTCCAGAAGACTCAGGAAAATTCCCTTAATTGTTATGACTTAGATCCGATTATCCAAACTTTGAATAAGCTGATAATTGGAGAATAAACAAGGGAGCAATTAAACCTAAATTCTGCAGGTTTGGCAGCCACATTCCTTCTGACCGAAACATGCAATTCAAAACCAGTGCAAACTTTGGTTTCTCTTTCTGATTTTCTTTTCAGTCTTCTCTTGGCACCAACCTCCCTGTGAGATCCCTGTTAACATTCAGACAGCTGTCATCTGTTTGAACAAAATGCGTCTCTAGAATGAAAATGTCTGTTGGGTACTTTGAACAAGAATCAACCTGCAATTAACTTCCAAACTTGCCCTGAAACAAATATCAGTTTATTTCTTCTCTTTTGTTTTGAAAGAACAAGCTGCTGTTCACAGGTCACCTCTGCTCTCACCTCACAGTAACCAGCTCCAAACCAAAAATGATGATAATAAAAATAGGGAAGATCTCAACAGAAAGCTAAGTGTCATGTTCCAAAGATGGTCTTTAACAGCAAAAGTTAGGTGTGTTTTGTAGATCGAATATTTGGAGCATGGAGCCAGAGTTACTCAGTATATAATCACCACTCGCCTGGGTTATAAGGAGTGAAAAGATCGGAGGCTGAAATTTATCAGAAGAGAATGTTCTAAAGTAGAAATTTCTTGAAAGAAAGGACACTGATAATGCATGAGTAGCTTTTGGAAAAAGGTGGGAATTTAAGGAGTTTTGTTTAGATGTTTTGGATATTTTAGAAGTTAAGCTCACCACATAGCAATTACATTCTTAACGATCCATTATGTGAATATGCAGTGTATTAAGCAAAGAATGTAATTGTTTCAGTAGGAAAAAAGATGGTTTAAAATCTGGAGCAACGGCATTGGGGAAATTATGCACATGGCCTCAATATGTAATAGGATTAAAATGTAACAGATATAACCTGAAGACTTTACAGCTGAAAATATTTGCAGTTGCATTCCTTCTGTATGTTTGCCTGAAAGATTTGGATCAACGAACAAAGTGCAAATTTTGGAATTCAAGAGCTTTGTCTCTCATCAGCCTGTCCTTCTTGAGTATTGTTCTTTCAGCCGCATTGTCAATCTCAAATGAAATATCTGATGTATCAGAACAATAATGTTGCCATTCCCATTCCCAGTGAAGAATTTTGAACATTTTAGATTTCAGTTCAGATTGAAAACCCCAAGTTTATTTCTGATGAAAAATGTCAAATCTCAAGATGAATTGATGTTAATATTTCAAGTGTGAAATCCCCTTTCTTATGTCTGCATTCTGGTGCTGCACAGTGTGCGGAGCATGTGAGCACCACCAAGGGGCATAGAGTTTCCATAATGCAAAATAAACTTGTGCCTTTGGCTCAACTTTGTGAAGACTATCTTATTGCAATATTTAGTGTCCAGCTATCTGCTAGACAAGGGAATTTCTCATAATTCATATTCAATCTTTCAAATTGATCTATTACCCACCCTCTCCATCTCATCTCAACCTAGCCACCTGATTCTAGTTTCTGTTCCTTCTTTGTTAATTGCTGTCCTGCTTTAGCAATCTCTCATTTTGCAATTGATATCAGTGTTTTATTAAGGTGGATTCTAAGTGTTATAATTCCAGAATTTTAATACTTTATTGTTTGTGATTTTGGGAAACAATCTGAGGTTGCTGAATGCTTTGATATTTTTCAAAATAATCAGGCAGTTTAATCTGCATAATAATGTGCAGCACCAGAATGCAGTCATGAGAAAGGGGATTTCACACTTGAAATATTGGAATCAATTTGTCTTGAGATTTGAAATCCTTTCTTTCCAAAGAATAATCCTAGTTTTTCATCGGGGTAGACTTTGCATTTTCAATCTGAGCTGATATCTGAAATATTCAAAATTCTTCACTGGGAATGGGAACAACAGCATTATTCTTATACGTTAGATATTTCATTCTGAAATGAAATATGTGGCTGAAAGAACAATACTCAACAGGACACATTGATGAGAGACTAAGCTCTTGAATTCCAAAATTTGCACTTTGTTCTTTGTTCCATATCTGTCAGGAAAACACAGAAGGATTGCAAATGCAAATGTTTTCATCTCTAAAGTCTTAAATTATGTTATAAAATCTTGGATGATGTAAAATGTCATCTGTAGATTTCATCTTGGATGTTGCAAAATGTGCAATGTGCAGGAACACCTAAAGCACATTGTGGCAGTAATTCATCCCGAATGCCCATAATGATTAGGTGGCACTGTCTGTTATGCCATTGAGGTATTCACACATGCGCATACCTGCTAAAACTTTGACCATTTTGATTTCTTTTTTAGCTATTAAATTGGAGCCTTAAATGGATCAACTTGGCATTTTCTTGCTGTACCACATCTCCATCTCCTTTATAAAATTACAAATGGGAAGACTTCAAATTTCATAACTGCAGAAACCAACGTAGAAACTTGCCTGGCTCAAATCCGTTGTAGTGTGAAGTATTAACCAGTGATGCATGAAAAAAAAATTGGGTCTGTCCACTCCAAATCACTTCAGCTGTATAACCCTCCAAAGCTTTGTAACATAATTAACCATCTCAAGGAGCTGCAAAGGAACATAACTGCACAGTGTTTGACATTGTGCCATATAAAGATATTGAGATAAATGCAAGTGACCAAAGCTTTAGAGAAGGAAATCTCGACCTTATTACCTAAGCACCTGAAATCATGGCCACAGTTGTTGGGGCATTTGAAATCAGGTTTCAAAATCGGAGGAAAACAAGGACTTGGAGGAATTATGGGGCCAGGGGCAGTTACAGGGATGGGATGAATGTGGAAATTGAAGGGAGATGAAAATTTAACTTTGAAAAGTTACTAGACCTGATGCTTGAGTAGATCTGAGCAAAGAGGAATGATAGCTGAATGGGACTTGGTGCAAATTAGGACATTGGCACCAGCGGTTTGGATGAGGTGTAGTTGAGAAAGGTGAAGGACCTGTTAACAGAAAATGTTAGTTATGTGCTGGCAGAACACACACATTTCAATTGATTTCATAATTGTAGAACCTGTGTCTTGGTGACATTGCTTCACTACATTCCTATCAAGCTTTGCACTATGTGCAGATAGTGTATCAGAAATGGCGAAAGGGTTAGAAAACAATACTGTCTGTGTTAGTCAATCTGTTCTGCAGCAACTGGCATATTAAATTATTTGGCTAATATTACAAGAAATAATGTGTCCTCATTACATCATTTGTGGTATTGTGCTGATCCCCTGTAACATCACACTTCTGTCCTTCACCTTCATCTGATGCAGTATTCCATCAGCCTCTTCTTAGATCATTCTGAAGTATGTTCCAGCTTAAAATCTGGCTTGAATCCCTTGTGTTTAAATTATTGGACCAAAATAACTCTGTATGGGCACACAAGCTGAGAACACAGTTTTAATTATTTAATTATTTGGATATATTAATACACACCTCTGCAGCCAGGTAGGGCTTGAACTTGACCTTCTGGCTCCTGCACAGTTTTACACTATATATTGGCAACTCGTTTTGCCCTCTTATTTAAATTGGTGCTTGGCTATTAATACCAACTTAATTAGTCCTAAAGCTTTAAATCTGATCTTCCAGAAACAGCAATTTAACGTTACTTAGTTTTATTAATATAGCTGCATTTTTAAAGTTTTTTAAAGAAATTTGTAACTTATTGTATGACCCACCTGCTGCCCAAACAGAGAGCTGTTGTTCAACCAAGAGTTGAATCTATGCCATGTGCTGTTATTAGCATCTGCAGCCGTTTAGATTACTTCTTTGTCTGAGTCGTAATTGCTCAAAGTATTGTGATCATCTTACTGTTATTTTAGTTGCAAATCTGGCAACCATCTTGTGTGTTTAATTCGGTTATATTTTACCATCTATTTTTGTTATGTGCACAAGAGAGTAAGCCCATACCGATCATCATTTTTTTGACCTAACCTTTGCACTGTTCATTGAAGTCAAGTAAACCTATTCCCCAAGAGGGTGAAGAGAGAAAATTTCGCCTGGATCCTGTAGCTGCTTGCTGTAAAGCCTGTAAAGGATGTAGGGTGCAGATGTAATGCTGTTCAGGCTCATTGCATGCCTTTGTTTCTCACGCCTTTGTTTCTCAGGGACAGACTTCAGGATGCCCGTTATAGAGCATGGAAACAGACCCTTCTGTCTAACTTGACCGCGTCAACCAGATATCTTAAATTGATCTAGTCCCGATTGCGAACATTTGGCCCATATTGCTGTAAATCCTTACTATTCATGTACCCGTCCAGATGCCTTTTAAATGTGTAGTTGTACCCACCTCCTTCATCTCCTTTGGCAGTTCGTTACACACATGCGCTACCCTTTGCATGAGAAAGTTGCCCCTCAGGACCCTTTTAAATCTTTCACCTTAAACCTATGCCCACTGGTGTTGGTCCGTCCCCCCACCCCGGGGAAAAAGACCTTGGCTATTCACCATATCCATGCCCCTCATGATTTAGTAAACCTCCAAAAGGTCACCCCTCAACCTTGGACACTCCAGGGAAAATAGCCCCAGCCTACTGAGCCTGTCCCTATAGCTGCAACCCTTCAATCATGGCAACATCCTTGTAAATCTTTTGTAAACCTTCTCAAGTTTAACAACATCTTTCCCATAGCAGGGAGACCAAAACTGAACGCAATATTCTAAAAGTGGGCTCACCAAAGTTCTGTCCAGCTACAACATGAGTCCCAACTCCTGTACTTAAGAGAGTGCCCAATGAAGCCAAGTGTGCCAAAAGTCTTTTGCTTGAGGTTTGCTGGTACCTGTGGAACTTAAGTCAAATGTGTTGTTGCTTTTAGGAGAAAATTTGGATTTGAGCAGAGTAGTGAAGAGATGCAAAAATATTGAGTCACTGTCAAAATGAAAAATCATACGTTAAATTTAAAGGATCTCTCACAAGAACCAAACAGTTTGGGAGGATACGTAACACAATTTGCTAAACAGCAGTTTGTAACACAGGGTTTTACAAAGTGGTGGTTAGGATCCTAAGTGGGTTGCAGGCTGAAATCTTGACGCCACAAGTTCTGAGGCAGTAATGGTTATTGTGGAACATTGACAGACTTGTAACAGCTATATCTTTACTCTTAACAGATCTCCACACTCAGTTTTCATCTTTGGGTTACTACAATTTTCAGGTGTCCAAATTAGGTCACAGTGGAAAAAGGTTTAGGATCACTGTTTGAGTAGATCTGTTCTCTTAATAATTGAACTTTCAGGTCTCATTCTGGAGTTTATTTTGGACATCACTGTTTCCATAGACATTGAGAACTGCTTCCTGATTTTTGTTGTCAGAAAGTGTGGTTAAGTGAAGTGGTCCAAAACTGATATTTTCAATTGTTCTAAATTCACTTTTCTGAGCATACTTGATTACAATGTATCGCAATTGAGATATAATTTTCTATTAGCCTGGATGCAGTATTTGATTGATTTGAGTTGGCTCCAATGTGGAAAGGGAAAGTACAAATCTGAAATGAAAGCAAGAGGAAATTTGAAAATGAACAACATGTTAGCGAGCATTTGTTGAGAGAAAAGACGGGCTATGAGTTTCATATCTGTACCCTACATCAGACAAGAACCTCAACACCCACAATCCGAGCTACAAATCTACTCCAAAACATCAGACAAACACCTTTAGATATTTCAAGGACATCGTTAATCCACCAACTTTCCATTCTGTATCAAATGCTTCTTGAATTGTAATTCCTAAACCAGCATCATAGCTGTGGAGTGGTAGGAAATGTTGGATATGATTGCTAAAACTCTAAGACCATTACTATCATTCTCCCCAGCCCACTCTTGCTCTGACTGGTTCATTTGCACCCTTCTGTGCTCTCCTGAATTTCAAGAGCCTAGACCCTTCTTCATTTTTTCTGAAGAAGTGTCTAGGCCGGAAACGTCAGCTTTCCTGCACCTCTGATGCTGCTTGGCCTGCTTTGTTCATCCAGCTCTACACTTTGTTATCTCAGATTCTCAAGCATTTGCAGTTCCTACTATCTCTGAATTTCAAGAGCATTGGCTTTGCCAATTTTGAGACCTAACTCTCAGCACTTGGTTCATGGTTTCTTTTCCTGTAGGGGATTATCCATTGCATATCAGGCAAACAGAAACTATGCGAGTTTTGCAACTTGCTTTAGCATATTTTAAACAAGTATGTTAGACATCTGGCCAAAAACGGGTAGCTGTCCTGTTTCAATTCAGCAGTATCAGAGCAAAGTTTTTGGCTTCATTTTATACCATTTATTGTTCACCCCTAAATTAACCTCAAAGATAGTAGTGAGGTGCCTTTTTGAACTACTGCAATCCATTCAGTTTAAGTATATCCACTACATAGTAGAGTCTTGTGTAGTGGTAGTGTCCCTGCCAGAAGGTCCAGGTTTAAGTATCTCCTGCCTCAGGCATGTCATAGCCTGTCCAAACAGGTTGAGTTAAAATAACCAATCACTGTGCTCTTAGGAAGGAATTTCTAGAATTTTGACCCAGTGACAGCGATAGAGTTCCATTTCAGATCTGTGTCTTGCATCTGCTGCCAGTGTCGTCCTCTGTAGGAGAAGAATGCAGTTTTAGAAGATGCTGTGAAATGAGTTTTGGGTGCTTCAGTGTACCTTGTAAATAATACACACTATTGACACTGCACATTAGTCTGGGAGGGAGCAAATTTTATATGTTATGAATGGAATGGCAGATGGCGGGCTGTTTTGTCTTGCATGGCATCAAGCTTCTTTAGTATTGTTTGGCGCTGCACTCATTTAGGCAAATGGGGAGTATTCGATCACACTCCTGACTTGTGCCTTGTGGATAGATGGTTGGCAATGGGGAGTCAGGAGGCAAATTACTTGCTGCCCATGTAGCCTCAGTGATTATAAGACTAGTCTAGTCCAGTTTTTGGTCAATGATAATACACTGGATTCAGTCACTGTCACATCATTGAATGCCCAGGGGAATTGCTTAGGTTCTCCCTTGTTGGGGTTAGTCATTTCTTCACACTTGGGTGGCACAAATATTTCTTGCCTCTTGCCTGAATGTTGTTCAGAACTTGCTGTATGTGGACACAAACTGCTTCAGTACCTGTGGAGTAGCAAATGGTGCTGAATATTGTGCGATCATCAGTAAACATCCCAACAAATGACATTTATAATACAGGAACGGTAATTGAGACAGCTGAAGATTGTTTGGCCTAAGGCATTAATACCCTGATGAACACGTGCAGTGATGTCATTGAATGGGACAATTAACCTTCAACCACCATCATCCTCCTTTGTGCTAGTTATGACTGGAGAGTTTTCTCCTTTTTTTTTCCCATTTGACTTCAGTTTTGTATAGGCTCCTTAATGCTGTGCTTGGTCAACTGCGGCATTCATGTCAAGGGCAGTCACTCTCACCTTACCTCTGAGATTAAGCTGTTTCGTCTGTGTTTGAACCAAGGATGCAATGAGGTCAAGAGCTGATTGGCCCTGGTACAACTCAAGCTGCGCATCAGTGAGCAGGTTTTTGCTACGCAGGTGCTACTTGATCCATAGAACATAGAACAGTGCTGCACAAGAACAGGCCCTTAGGTCCATGATGTTGTGCTGAACAGATGCCAAATTAAATTGATCTCTTCTGCCTGCCTTTGGCCCATCCCTCCATTCCTTGCACATTCATGTTATCCTCTGAAAGTCCTTTATATGCCCCTATCGTATCTGCCCCCATCACCACCCCTGGCAGTGTGTTCCAGGCTCCCACCACTCTGTGTTTTAAAAAATACCTACCCCTTGCATCTCCTTTGAACTTATCCCTCTCCCCTTAAATGCATGGCCCCTAGCCTTGGACATTTCAACTGTGGAAAAGAGATTCTGACCATCAACCCGATCTATACATCTCATAATTTTATATACGTCTTATCAAGTCGCCCCTCAGCCTCCGCCATTCCTGAGAAAACAACTTGAGTTTTTCTACCCTCTCCTAATAGCTTGTATCCTCTAATCCAGGTGATTCTGCACCCTCTCCAAAACCTCCACATCCTTCCTGTAATGTGGCGACCAGAATTGAACGCAATACTCTAAATGTGGTGTACCTGAAGTCTTATAAAGTTGCAACATGACACCCTGACTCTTGTACTCAGTTCCCCAACCAATGAAGGCAACCATGCCATAGGCCTTCTTTACCACCCTATCTACTTGTGTAGCCACTTTCAGGGAGCTATGGACTGAACCCCAAGATCCCTCTGTATGTGAATGCTGTTCAGGGTCTTACCATTAACTGTATACTTTTCCTTAACATTTGATCTCCCTAAGTGCAGCACTTCACACTTATCCAGATTCAGGTTTGTCTGCCATTTCTCCACCTATATCTGCAACTGATCTATATCCCGCTGTATCCTTTGACAACCTTCTACACTATCCACAGTTCCCTCAATTTTTGTGTTATCTGCAAACTTACTAACCCACCCGTCTACGTTTTCATCTAAGGTCCCAGTGTGGATCCCTGCGGAACACCACTAGTCATGAAGCACCAGCAGATAAACACCCTTCCACCACTACCCTCTTCCTCCTTTTGGGCAAGCCAATCACTGTCCATGACACCTTTCTTCCCTTTATTGATGGTTGACTGTAAACTGATGGGGCAGTAGTTAGCTGGGTTGGATTTGCATGCTTTTTGTGTATAGGACATACCTGGACAAATTTCTACATATTCGGGTAAATGCCAGTGGTGTAACTGTACTGGAACAGCTTGGCTAGGATTGTAGCAAATCTTCAGTAATGTTGCTGGAAGGTTGTTGGCACCCACGATCTTTGCAGTTTCCAGTGATTTCAGCCATTTCTTGATATCGTGGAATGAATTGAATTGTCCGAGGACTGGCATCTGTGATGCTGGGGATATCTGGAGGAATAGTAGTGCCACCAGAACCACTCCGTGATCACTTTGAAGGGTCCCAGCAGAGAATATTTGAGGCCTCCCTTGGTGCATTCTCAAGTGGTGTTAAATGTGGAGAAGTACTGATTTCATCAGCTGAAGGAGGGGACTGGGTTGGTATTGAGCATGTTTCATTGCCCATATTTTACTTTTCACCGTGACACCACACAAGGAGTCCAGAATCAATGTTGATGCCTCCCAGGGCAGCTCCATCTTGAGGGTATGTCACTGTGTCACCACCTTTGTGTTCATGACCTACCATTTAAGTTAAGTCCTTCCCGTGGATGGTGATAATGGTGATAATGGTGTCTGGGACATTATATGCAATGTATGAATCAGTGACTTTGACTTCGTCAGGCTGTTGCTTGACTCGCCTGTGGGACAGCTGTTTCAGTTTTGGCTCAGGCCTCCGGATGTTAGCAAAGGCCTGGAATTACCACTGTTGTGTTCAGTACCTAGGTTGATGCCAAGTGACCCAACTGATTTTATTCCTTTTAGACGTTGTAGTGGTTTGTTTCAACTGAGGGGCTTGCTGGGCCTTTTGAGCAGGTCTTTGTTATGGAAATATGTTATGGAGGAAAGTAGATAATTTTAAAAAAGGTGCAGCTGTTTATAAGACACCAGTTTTATAACCCTCCTTAAAAACGCACATTTTGGACAAAGATTTTTTTGAACTGTCCTAATATGTTCCATTTAATTTTTTTGTCTGCCATTTGATTAATTATTGCTGTACATATTTCCCTGTACTTTTAGAGACAAACAGGAAGAACAACTTATGAAGATTGCATAGGCAGGGTAATAAAGAAATGGACAGATTTATCGATGTGCTGGACAACATCCTCAGTGCCAAGGATGGACTGGGACAAGAAAGGAATGACTTTGGCCAAATGTTGACAGATGTTTGTGTTACAGTTGAATTTTTCTGCTTCATCGATACCTTGGAAATTGTGGGAAGATAGTTGTTGTTATTATGCATTGACTGTGCTTTGTGTTACTGTGATTTTCATTGCTGACTTCTTTTGCATGATACAGGCAAAATTAAGTCTGCTCCTACATTGATACAGCTATATAGCAAAATATCCTAACTGATGAATTGCAGCTGCAGTAATTCTTGTATTCTAGCATAACTATGGAGTTTTGCTTGAAGTCAAACTTTAGTGATATAGCATTCATGGTTTTGTAGAAAGTTTAGAAACAGGTATCACCATTCCTGATATTGTTAAGGGGCAATGTGTTATGAAGTAGGCCAACTCAATGAAATCCAGGAGTTGGAGAATAAAGCTATGGTTCTGCATCAGTGGAATATCATAGAATGCAGAACCTTTTGATGCTCTTGCTGTTCTTGGGAGAATTATTGGGAGAATTATAACTTATTTGCTGTGGTGTATTTAGAATGTGCCAATTAAGCAGGGAGTTTGTTGTGTTTGTGTTAGGGGAGATGATGGTGTAATACTAATACTGCTAGAATAATAACCCAGAAACCCACCTTCATGCCCTGGTTCTAATTCTACAATGCAAACTGGTAGAATTTAAATTCAGTTAATAAAATCTGGAATTGAAAGCTAGTCTCAGTAGTAATGGGCATGAAGCAGTTATCCATTGTTGTCGAAACCCATCTGGTTCTCACAGGTCGTTTAGGGAAGGAAATCTGCTGTAAGTCAGCATGAGGTTGACCCTTGAACTTAATTCAGTAAATCACTTGGTTCATGAGCAGCAAATGCTGACTATGCCAATGATGCTTTGCATCCCATCAAAGAAATAAAAAATTGTAAAGAAGTTTTATACTGCTGGAGGAGTTATTATTGTGCAGCCACAAAGTCTATCTTCTAATGACATAAGTTGCTGTCTTTAGGGTTATCACACTACTTTGGTCATTTCATCCAGTTAGTGCTTTTGCTTTATAATTGATATTGTGTTAAAACTTTACATGATGTTCAACTTTCTTCCTAAAATTGTTACATCACGAAATTATACCAAGGAGAATGAAGCCATTCAATCCATTGTGCATGTGTTAGATGTCGTCTTTTCTCCATGTCTTCACAGCTGTGAAGCAGTTAACTATCTAGTTATCTAATTGAACTTAGTTATTGTCAGTTACTCACTCTCTGGGCAAACTTGTATAAATGATTTGTTTTAGAGAACCAGAATTGACCTTCTCTGACACCCTTTGATTTTAAGTATTTTCTGACTAATAAAGGTGCAATTTAGAATGGTCCTAAATACAAACAAATCGGAGGCTTCTTGCTCATAGGTCTGAAGTGTTCGGAGGGGTTGAAATGTTTTGTGTCGTTCTGTTGTGAGAAATGACTGCTGAATCTTGTGTAAATTGTTTAGTTTTGAAGTATTAGTTTATCAGCCAACAATTAACTTAGATAAACTTTACTGTATGAACTGCCAGCTATAGAATCTCAAGGGGTTTCATGTGAACCAGATCAATTGATTTTTGTTGCACTTAATGGGTCTGAAAAGGAATTGTTTAGACTCGAAGAACCTTGCACTGTATGTCATGCCAAATGCAATATTTGACACTGTCCTTAAGTTTGGGAATCTTAGTTTCAAGCCTGCTTAAAAGGTTTGGGGTATTGACTGATGCATCTGAGTAATTTCTTTGTTGGTCACTTATTTTTTAAGTCCCTTCTCCAGTGATTTCATTTTTTGATTATTATTGCAGGAATCTTATACTTACAAGGACCCGATCACAGAATTTGTGGAATGCCTGTATGTGAATTTTGACTTTGATGGTGCTCAGAAGAAGCTGCGAGAGTGTGAGTCGGTGAGTTTGTTTCAGTACTTGCTGCCATATTGTATCTTGATACTACATTTGAAAAGTCTCAGCATCAGCTATAATATATGCATTTAAAAATTGTATCTTTCAATGATGATATCAAAGGTGCATAATTAAATGGGGGTTGCAGGATGTTGAGGTTTAGAAAATGCTTTAATCTGCCTTTAGTTTTCATTTCTTTACCTCCGCAAATGATTTGTGTTAGATTTCAGGTGTTGTCTGTGGTGCCAGACCCTGTATCAATTTAGCCTGAATGAGCGGTGCCAGTTCCTTGCCCACAAATCATTTCTTAATAACCTCACTGTGCTTCATTCAGCAGGCTCAGGCAAGACATCCAAAGTTTATAAATTAGACTGCAGTAGCCAGTGACTTTGGAAAGGATAAGAGTTTCGAAGTTTATATGGGTTCATGGTATAAGACTAAATTCCTCTTTTACTGTAAAATAAAATTGTCTTTGTTGATTGACATAATGCTAATTCTTCCTTAAATCAGAATGAGCTTTCCACATGATTTGATTGAGTATTTTTTCAGCTGAAAATTAGACTGTCCAGCTCAGTGATGTATCCTTATTGTAACTTGAATTACTGTACACTGATTTACTGGGCCCAATAACTACTTAAATGGTATTTTGCTTCAAGTTGACATTCTCCTTTTCAGTTCTGAGGGACAGCTACATTGTCATAAGTGCCACCTGGCAGATGAAATATTAAACGAAGGCTCTATATGCCCTCTAAGGTGGATTAAAAAAAGATCCCAAAGAGTAGTGAGATCTCCAGACTAATAATTAATACTCAGCCAAAACCACTAAAACTGATTATCTTGTTGATTTGTGAGATTTTTTTGTGAACAAGTTAACTAGGGCATTTCCTACAGTACTTCATTTAAAATTGTTTATGAAAATCCTTTTATTGGTTCACCTGAGTCATCACCTTTTTAGTAGATGTTAACTTTGCAATGATTGTTTTGTGGAAAGTTATGGATGAATGATAATAGTTTCAGATGTCAATGAAATTGTGCCATGAAATTAGTTATTATTTATTCAAGCCTGATCCTTTGTTCCTCCTACCTGCACTCCCTTGCTCTGGTGTGCGTGCTCTCATTCTCGTGCTCTCTCTCGCGCGCATGTGTCCCCTCTCTCTCTCTCTCGTGTGCGTCTTGTGGTATGCAAGGATCTAATTCTTTATAACTTGCTCTACACGCAAACATTTCCCATCTTTCTGTTTTGTGAACAAGAATTTTACAGGTAATGCAGAAGAAGCTTCTTTATCTAGAGAGTGCTGAGAGTATGGACATCACTACAATAGGGTATAATTGAAGTGAATAATGTAGATGTATTTGAAGGAAAGGCAGATAAGTGCAAGAGAGAGAAAATCAAGGTATATACTGATAGGGTAGTTACATAAGTAGTAGCATGGATCAGTTGAGCCAATGGCCAGTTTTGGTCCTGTAAATTTGATATGCAAGTGCCTTGTGCTTATTTATCATCTTCACCAGCCCTCACTGTATGCTCATTTAGGGCTTGTTTATGGTCTAGATGCAAGAGTTGAAATTCCTCATGAAATGTATGAGGAACGATTGAATTTATAATTGGAATCTCATAAAAGTTGTTGAGATTCAGCAAGATTGGGTTACCTGCTGCAACATTAAAAAAAATATCAAGCTTAGGATTGGGCATTACTGTCATTGCAGTTATTGCCACAGTGATGGTGACCTGTTGTCTTCACCCTTATTCGTTCTTGTGATGAAGGTGAACCAATCTTCCTCAGGGACCCTTTGATTCATGAGCATCTCTGTTAGTTCTAGTTCAGAGGAGAAGCAGGTGCAACATATTTTAAAAATATATAGGAAGGAAGTTTATAGCTAAAGTACAGCATATATTTTCTTTGGCAGTATAATTTGTTCAGGTTATGAATAGAAATCATCATCCTAGAGGTTACTGTTGGCCAGAATCTGAACCGGACCAGCCTTAAGTACTTTAGCTATCAGAGTGGGTCAGATGCTTTGGGTTCTGCAATGAGTAACTTACCTCCTGTCTCTCCCCAAAGTCTTCAAATGAACCATTTCAGAGATATTATTACACATCCCTGGATCAGTTGAAGCTTGAACATGGCTTAGAGATGGTGACATTGCCATTGCTCCACAAGAGCCCTTTCTTCATTGTTTGAATTTGGTGATGGATTTAAATCCTATCCAGCTGAAGGCAAATGAAAACCAAACAAAATGTTGGACTGCGGATCTGATGTGTCATTAAACAAGGTTGTAAAATTGGCTTAGGATGGGCTTCAGCCAACAAGACCATTGGCCATCATTTACAACGAGTTACCAGTCTGGTTCTAATAATGGCAGAGCATGAATGGTTAACTTACATAATGTGCTTGGAAAAAAAAGTAGAAATTCACACGAGCCCATTATTTGGGATAACTGGTCTTTGATTAGAACCAAAGCATGTTAGAACACAGTGAAGGTAGCCTTATTCTGAGCCTTACCTGAGATTCAGTAAAATAGTTTTTCACCTTTGTATCTCTGCAACTGGACGAGTAGATGAGTGAAAAGTATGGTGTTGAATACTGCTCTATTAAGATCACGCAGTTATCTATTAACATATGTCCAGCTGGATTTGTGTGAGCTTGGTGGTCCATTCAGGATTGAAGAATTGATCCCCAACAACGTGTGCAATGTTCATTGTGCGTACGAGATGCAGCCTGAGACATTTTTCTTCAGTAAGGTTGTTATCCAAGTGAAGAATTTTAGCTGCTTGATTTACCTTGAGTGGTGCTCCAAGGTTGTTTCTTAACAAAATAAGAAATAATTGACTGAAGAGTTGATTGAGGAAACACTGATTGGATTAAAGGCACTGAGATTTAGTAAGTATGAAGCACTTCTAAAATTCTGACTGCTCTTTTTTTCTAACCTAATGTGATAAGTAATTCATCTATTTTCCTTTGAGTTTGATAATAAATGGGGGCCATTTATAAACGCTTAAACCAAAGTTGAGCCAGCAAGCCTGCTGTGCTATGACCAAAGCAGCTGGTTAGCACTTCTCATGACCAATGAATGGAGCTATGCTTGAGAAACAATATAGTCACGTTGGACGTTGCTCATAGAAGGTTCAGTTGATTTGTTGTAGGGTTTATCGTACAAAGAAATGTTGGACAGGCTGGGCTGTACCATTTGAGTTCAGAAGAATGAGAGGTGACCTTAATCAAACATTAAAGAACCTGAGGGGAATTGACAGCCTGGATGCTACAGGCATGATTCGCCTTATTAGAGATATTAGAACGAGGACACCCTTTTAAAAATAAGGGGTCTCCCATTTTAGATGGAGACAAGCCGCATTATTTTTCTCTGAGGATTGAGAGTCTGGAATTCTAATCCCCAGAGTACTGGAGACAGGGTATTTTCAATATTCTGAATATTTTTGACACTGATTTGTATAAATTCTTAATTGTTAAGAGTTAAAATGTATGGACAGTACAGGCTATATTTAGATCAGCCATGATGTTATCCAGTGGCAGTGCATGCTTGGGGTCCAGATGGCCTGTCCTTCTCCTTCGTATGACCATATAAATGAACTCGGAAAATCTTGTGCTTTCATGTAATTCCATTAACTGGAGCCATTGGTCTAATTTATAAGTGAAGCGTGCAAACTGCATCCAAAACGCTTTAAAATCCTGGAATCCTGTCCAGTAGGATCCTGGGGAATGGAACACCCAGCTCACGAGAAATCCAGCTGGACCTATGACTCCTGCTGATTCATATATAACTGGTGTGGTATTAATACAACAATGTTGCACACTATATTTCCCTTCAGGATAGGGGTGTCACTGATCAAATCAGTGTTTTTTGCCCTGTGGAATTTTTTTTTCAGATCCAGTTATGTTAATGTTGCAGTCAGGATAACGTAAACTA
>NW_025966360.1:0-10587 GCF_021869965.1 Rhincodon typus
AATGGGCATTACATTATGGAGATCTTGAATCTATACTGCATGAACATTCCCACTTTTCATTGAGAAAGGAAAAACAAAGCTACTATGGTATGGTGCATAGATTTCTACTCAATAGTCATATGACCATTGTTGTATATGCTTTCAGTTTTACAGAGAGAAGTCATTAAAATAGACACATGAAACATATGGTGTCAGAAGTGAACATGTGGAATTATGTGAAATTTGAGAGCTATAAGAGAGACAGCTCTTGTAAAGAAACAGCAAGGATAAACTAGAACTGCAGTTTGAAACAGTAAATGACTGATTGAGTCAGGAGAGCTTTGAATTTGAGTCCCTGGTGCTATGGAGATGAAAGGTGATACAAAACAGAATTGGAAGTTCTTCCAGTCTTTATGTTAAAATTATAAGATAGCCACAGAGTTGAACAGAAAACCTGAACAAATTAGAGTAGTAATCCTGTTATCAGTGCTGGTGAAACAGTACTACATCCAGCATTATACGCTAGACCTGACTGAAGAGCAGAAGAACACTGAAGGACATGAAGACCTATGTGAACTTTCATTAATGCTACTTATGAATGATGTATGTTCTACATCAGAGCACAGGAAAAGAGGGAAATTTTTGATCAGTATGTGGCTGTACTGAGACATCTGGATAAACTTCAAATTTGGACAACAGAAAGATCATTTCATCAGATGTACGAGTGTCTTAGGAATAAGAGATCCCTCCATGACAGCATGTCAGCTAAGAGAAAAGAACCTTACTCTCAAGAAGACAATCAACATATGGGCAAGCACTGAGATTGTTAATCATCAACTAGAGGATATGAAAAGGAGAACTGATGAGGCTTTGCTCTTTGCTGAGACAATCCAGGTGGAACAAGAACAAAATGAGGGGAAAAAGGAATAAACATTTCCAGAAGGACAGTAAAAATATCCAGGCCAGAGCACAGGCTGCAAATATTGTGGAGGACACCATGTGAAAGGAAAGGAAGGCATGGGAAAAGCAATCCATGAACTGCAAGAAGCCAAATCACTTTGTAAATGAGCATTTATTGGAAAATGGAAAAGCAAGCCTATAATGATGGCTGCTGGAGAAGTATCAGACAATGATTTGACTGAATCACTCAGTGCCATACAACAGCTTGACACTTCCAACCTCAAGGTTCTACCTGGTTTGTCACTATTAGAATGATGATTGCAGAAGGAGAACATAAGGTGAATGTAAAGTATCAGTTAGACATTGCTGCTACATGCAACGTCCTGAGCTCTACAGATCTATGCAATGTGGCTCAATTTGGGGACCCAAAAATAAAGCCATTGAAGGTAAAGTTGAGTCTATATAATGGAATAGTAGCATCCCAAGAGGACAAATGAAGCTGAGAGACCAATGCAATGGGAAGAACAAAAAATCTGTAGTTCTAGATAGCAAACATTAAGCAAAATCCTCAGCTGAAATAAGTTCAAAGCTTGTTCTGGGAATCTGACAGGTACTGAAAGAGATTTGCTGTGTTTCACGAGTAGCAGGCCACTGGCTGCCAAACTGATCCTAAAAATGAACAAATATATTTTTGCAGGACTTGGATGTCTTCCTGGTGAATACCATCTCAAAGCACATGACAATATTAGACCAATTCACTGAGATGAGTTCCAGATAGCCTCAAATTCAGCCTAAAAGACAAGATAGGAGGGTTGGAAAAGAAGGGGATAATCAAAAAAAAGCAATGGCTCCTACAGACTAGATTAGCAATTTGGTAGCAGTGAAAGAAACAACTGAAAAGCTGAGAGCATGCAAAGATCAAAAGGAGCTTGATAAAATTTAAAGTGATCTCACTACTCCATGTCAATCATTGAAGACTTTTGTTGCAACTTGCCAAGGCATTTAATACTGTAGATGTGAGGGACGGATGCTGGAAAAGTGAAGCTGCATGAATGCAATAGTTTTCTGACTACATTCTGGATGTCATTTGGGAGGTAGAGATGTTTGTACCTGCCATTTAACATTTCTACGGCTCCAAAAGAGTATCAATGTCGCGACATGGGAATGAGCAATGCCAGACAGACAGCCAACAATAACTCACATGCTATTAAATTTCTGAATATTAAATATATTTTTGCAGTTTTAGAGACAAATGCATTGGCAAAGTTACTGTCCACTTGAGATTTGCCCAAGTCAAGTGACTTCTGTTATAAGAGCTTTACTTTTAGAGAGAGAAGCCTTTAAAACACATACATGAAACACCATCCTCAATGAAGGTGTAAGACCATAAAACCACAACATATAGGAACAGAATTAGGCCATTCAGCCCACTGAGTCTGCTCTGTCATTAAATCATGGCTGATATGTTTCTCAATCTCATTTTCCTGCCATCTCCCAATAACCATCAATCCCCTTACTAATCAAAAGCTTATCTATCTCTGTCTTAAATACACCCAATGAGTTGGTCTCTACAGTCCTCAGCAGCAATGAGCTCCACAGATTAACTCTCTGGCTAGTTCCCCTATTCCTCCTCTTCTCAGTTCTAAAAGGTCATCCCTTCACTCTAAGGCTGTGCCCATAGGTCCTAGTCTCGCCTTCTAGTGGAAACATCTTCTCCGCATCCACTTTATCCAGGCCTAAACATTCATTGTGCAGAATGTCTAGCAATCCTCCTTCCATCCGTATGCAATAATTTATGGTACCGGGTATAATGTTTTTCCAATAATCCAAGCCTCTTTCTGGCCATTGTCTCTAGCAAATTTGGTTTTCTACCAGATGCTGAAATTAGTTTTAGATTCTGTAATATCTCCATCACCAAAATTACAAACTTTCTAATGCTATAATAACCTCCTAATCAATTTATTCCTATTGGGGGATGAGTGGTATGGTGGTCAGTGGGCTAATAGTTTAGAATTCTCAAGCTGATCTTGTGGGCACATAGTTTTGAATCTCACAATGGCAGATAGCGAAATTTGAAATCAATAAAAAAATCTGGAATTAAAAGCTAGCCTAAAAGAGACCATGTGGCCTGGTTGATTGTCATAAAAACCCTCCGGTTCATTAATGTCTCTTAGGAAAGGAAATTTGCCATCCATATCTGGTCTGGCCCACATGTGACCCCAAAGCCACTACAATGTGGTTGAAATGGCCTAGAAAGCCAATCAGTTAAATGGATAAGCAATACACACAACACATATAAAAATAAAATAGATTCTTTCTGCTGGCTTTCTGCTGCCTAGTCACCCACCTATCAGTGTGTTTACATTTCCTTTAAAATAACGGTCTGCCATTTCAATAACAAATTTCATGATATCTCATCAAATAACTTCTAAAAATCCATTGCAGTTCCTTTATTTATAAACTGAATTCCACTGAAAAAGTAATGAAACAAACATGACATGCTTGCTGCAAATTCAAGTTGATGACTAATCTATACTTTTCTAAGTGCTTCCTAATTTTAGCTAGTATTATGGATTCTCATACTGAGATAAGTTGATCCACATGATCCCCAATACTTGAATTAGAGTGCTATCAAAATTCACTATTAACACGAAAACCCCGGGTCCCAGATTAGTGTGGATCATCAGTATACAGTGACTACCAGTTAATTAGAAGGCTTCAGAGGATGGCACACACATCAAGACACAGATTTCTGAATTGATATGATAGGTAAATAAAAAGCAAATCACAACTTAGCCACTTTTGGAAGATTACCTTAAGGTTGCAAAAGCAGTACAGACTAATTTATAGAATCACACTATCTGAATGCTTTGTTAACTTTAGAGTTGCCTAATGCAAAGAAGTAGAGGGAGGTGGAGCTAATCTGATTTAAAAAAAGATTATCTGAAAATTATAATTTAAAAACTGGAGTGCATCTTTTTCTGGGTGCTCCTTTTTGTGAAAACGTAGACAGAACCATAAAGGAAGGAATGTATCTTTTTTCAAAAATGCTTCAAAAATATATCCTCGCATTATAGCTTCAAATTCATCTTAGGAGTTCAGGTAACAATTATAAACTGCACTATTTGTTTCTGTGACTTGCAACATAACCTAATCTGAATGGATAGCTAACAGATTTGTAATATAACCTTGCTTATCTGTTATCTCAGTTGTAATGAACAGACCTAGTCCTCTTTTAAGTCTATTTCTGAAATGTAAACAGATCTTTTGAAAATAAAACCCAATAATCTAAGTATGGATACCAGTAACATTTAGCCTATGACCTTTTATCATTAATACAGTTATAAATAGCAGTGAGCAATAAAGAGACTACAGTGGGGTCAAGAGGTGATGATACAATACAATGAAGTGCAGGCAAAAGGGTTCAAAAGGTCACAATAATTAAAATATCCCTCAATGCTACAAGTTGAGGCAAAAGATCATTCATTACATTACCTCAGAGGAACTAATTGTAAAATACATTGGATAGACAACAATGAAGTGGTGAAATGCAAGTGAAGGGATTTGTCAGAACAGAATTTATCTTATTGATATCTTCATCAATGTCGTCACTCACAACAGGGAGCTGGTAACAACTCACATTGTCTGGTCGCAGTGAGCAGTTTGCCTTACTGACCCTGTCAGAACATTTAGCCACCCAATGAAGCATTCATGTTTCAGCATTGATCAGAACTGTCATTGCTCTGTCACTGGGTGTATGTGAATGAGTATAATCTGGGAATTAGCCACACGCATTTCCTGTCACATTCTTCACAGAAAGAAAATATTGGAGAATAGGGTGAATTTCCAAAAACAATTTATAATGGCTTTGGGCACAGTATACTTGGAGCAATGAGAGAAGGTAGAAATGAAGCTTTTTAAGAGAAATAATCAACTTTTCAAAAATAAATTGTACAAAAAATGTATTCTTTAATTCATTAAAGTGTATGATAAACTTTTGTGTAATCTATTGAAGAGTTTATCATTTTCACGAGGCTTGAAATTAAGCAGTTAATTGCACTTATTTTTCTTCTCTGATTTTGGCGTGTTATTTGATTACTGTCCTAGCTAAGGCCTAGCATGACTCTTCGTCAACTTCTCTCATTATGTAGAAATACTTGACATTACTTGGCTGTCTTCCCTGTAAGGATAGCTGAGATTAAGATTGAGTTTAGGATTCAGTTGCAATAAAAAAAGGAATTCACAGTTTACTAAATTATGATGGAAACACATGTCCTAATTCTTTATTAAACAGAACATTAGATCTTTAAATCGGAGGATATGTTAACATACACACTACTTGCGGCAGTAGAGAATGGTACATGAAAAAGAGTAATGTTAAAGGAATACATTTTAAAAAAATAAGTGTTGGTCATATCAGGGGTCACAATTATTTTTCTTTCCTGAGGAATAATTTTTGATTTTCTTTGTCTACTTCTTGTTTTTCAGAAATCCCTTTTTCATTCTCATTAGGTCAAATATTTGGTGATGCAATCATGTAGTAACAATACCCCTGAAATTATGTTGAACAATGTGGTATTTGGATTCTCAGAAGCAAAATTAGAAGAATTCATCAATACCCTCAAAAACTATTAACTTGGTATTAAACTTAAAGCATCACACACAAGGAAAGCATCAATGCCTTAGATACCACAATATTAAATATTAAACAGGCATAACCTTCCTCAAAGTCCTTTTGAAAATAACTGACATACACTTCACCACACAAAGAGCCATCACCATGAACACAACTTCTGCAGACTGCTGTGGTCAGAGGTCGTCACATATGCATGATGCTGGATGGTTTAAATTCGGTAGTTACTATGTTCTTACTTCATCTTAGATTGCAGTCTCTAATTTAAATTTAACAATTGACATTATTCATTATAATAGAATCTACTAACGTATATTTCCCCGATCCTCCCATATGTAACCTTAAGCTAGAGATTCCACATAGATTTTCAAGAAACTCATTAGCTCATTCATATCATGTTTCCCTCACTTATAATTAGCTGACTATTCAATCAAGTTAAAAATGGTTTCTTCTCCTTTCCGGCCTTCTCTCTTCCCTGCATATTTATGGCCTCCCTTTTTCCTTGGTGCTTACTTTTTCTGTCTTCCTTTACAGGCTTCCTGTTCCTGCAGTTTCCTATTGCAGTCTCGCCCTCCCCGCAACCCAAAAACCTTCTTATTTCCCAAACATCCTTGTAATTTCCTTCTAGCCTGTCAACCCCTCCCCTTGGAATCTCCTTCTCCCGAAACTCCCTTGGAGTCTACTTTCCCCCTCCAAGCTCTTTGGGTGCCTCCTTGCTCTCTTCCCCCTCCTAAGTCCTTTTGGAACATCCTTCTCCCAGCCCTACCTCTTCTGCAGCTGTACAGAATTGCCGTACACCAAGGAAGTGCTCTGCAGAAGGAATACAGGCGGTTAAACACCCTTCTGTTCAATACAGCTACAGACCTCAGACATCAAGAAGATAGTACAAGTTAACTACTAACTACCATCCTTCCAAGTCCAAGAGGAACATGTACAAGGAAAATACTGAAACTTCCAGATTGTCTGAAATTGAGAGTCAAAGAAGTGGGGAAACGGGGTTAGTGGTAAATATAATCTTATAAACAAATAAATAACAATAATATTATGAGGAAAAAAAGACTTGGGGGAGGTGTAAAATATGTGTCTGAAAGAATTGAATTTGATTGACGACATGGTATCACGGGTCTCCAGGAGAGTAAAGAAGGGGGCAGACTGGAGGCTCATGTGCTTCAATCAGCCTCTGTAGTACTACAGATCATATTAATGTCATCTGTAAATAGTAGCAGGAATACAATAAACTTCACACTATTTTCACAACTCCAGGTGGACCAGAAAAGGGGCTATGTTCACATCCACACTATACCATGTTGGGCCTGAAGGCACAGGCAATAATAGGTAGGAACTGCCTGTAGTACAATTATATTTAAAAATATGAATATAAAATAAAGATGAAATATTTATTTTCAATATCAATTCTGTCCTCATGTCATCATTGACTCTTTCAATAATTTCTTTAAAAACTACATTGTCCTCCTTCTATCCCACTCTTTTGTGAAGGTACTGAATTTTGTGCTCTCTTCTGCAAGTAGAGAATGCAAAGAGATGAGAGGTGAGAAATGGAGAGGAACAAAGGACAATATTTGTGGACGGTTACGACAAGGTATCAGTGTGAGAGAACTTTAGGATGACTGAGTCTGAGTGCTGAGACGCCCACAGAAAGAAAAATGATTGGAGCTGCAAAGTGTGTTGTCCTGAGGGGTGCTGTACAGGAGAAAGCTCAAAAACTCAAGTGTGTGAGGTTTGACAGCTGATGCCACTTGCCTTTCTCACACTGGTGAGATTCTGAGTCATCTTAGTGCACTGTCTCCAAGATGGAGGGACCACACCATTGCTGCTCCCATTTCTATTCTTGGCTCTTTGGTTGGATCTCCTCTTCCTTCTTTAGGAAAGATTAACTCAATGCAGCCTCTCGTAATTCACAACAAAACATTCATCTAAGTTAGAGAGCTGACGAGTGGTCTTTCCAGGTCTTCTGTCCAGTCTTGTGGTTGCTGCAGCCTTAAAGATTTCAGTGCTGATGACTCCTTGTAAGCAATGCTGGTCTCTTTAAGCAGAAACCTTTCCGTGACAGAGCAGATGCTTTGTTCCACCCACATGCTGACTGCTTGAGCATCCCAGAGATGGGCTGTTCACTGAAAGAGGCTTGGCAAAGCCAGCACCTTCACTATTTAGGTTTTTGACCTGTAAATGATCCACTGTTCCAGCAGGGACTAAACTGGTAGAATTCCACCCGGAGAGTTTGTGTCATTTTTTGCTACACTAATTCAACCTTAAGCCAATTGTGGCATGATGGCACAGTGGTTAACACTGCTGCCTCACAGTGTCAGGTCCAATTCCAGCCTTGGGCGACTGTTTGTGTGATGTTTGCACATTCTCATGATGTTCGCGTGGGTTTCCTCTGAGTGCTCCGGTTTCCTCCCACAGTCCAAAGATGTGCAGGTTAGGTAGATTGGCCATGCTGAATTGCTTCATAGTGTTCATGCATGTGCAGGCTAGATGGGTTAGCCATGGTAAATGTGCGGTTACACGGATAGGCTCAATGCAGACTCGAGGGCCGAATGGCCTTTATCTGCACTGTAGGGATTCTATGATTCCAACTGGGTTGTTCTTTGCCTTTCATTCGGTATTTTTCTCTGCTTCTAATGCTTATCTATCTTAACCTGAAAAGTTGCCTGTTCCAGTGTCATATAGGACCCAAAAACTGTCACTGGCATATTGCAAGGCGTAACTAACTTGCAATCATTTTTTCTGGTGCAGGGAACACACAAACATTGCGCTGCTTGCTGAATTGCATAATAACTGCATGCAGCCCAGTATTAAGCTCAGTGGCTGCACACCTCAGTGGGGAAGCCTAAGCTTTTGTGATGAGAGCATACTTAAAGGTAGCCTGCAGCACTTGAATGGGAGATGCATTTTGGGAGCAGCAGATGCTAGAATCATTTACAGAGAAAAAGTATGAACATAAAGGACAGCAGAGTGCTTGCTGCAAGGTTTCCTGATGCTGTGCTGTATACCGTAATGGGAAAGGTGGACTGAAGGAACAGGTTCAATATTCATTGAGATCCAAGAGGTCCACCTCAGACAAAATCGTCTAACACGAATTCCCCTAATCCATGACACATGTTAATAAAGAGTTTTATTTTCAATTATTTCAATTAATTGTCACTCACAAACTCAACACTCCTCCCCAAAACCAGGCAAGAGTAATTAAATCAAGAGGAGAACATTTAGGCAAATACACGATGGTGTAAGTCACTGGTTCAACTCAAATGCATAAAATGAAGATCCATGTAAATTCTGTCACAGTACGACTGTTAAAACAACTACTTAAGTGAAGGTACTGGATTTACATTTACTGGCTTACATATAGGCAGTGCCATGAATTTCTCTTGCCAAAGATAAGAGTTTCCTTCAATTCACTGATGGTACTTGACCTTATGGCTGAGAGTAATGCAGAAAGAAGAGACCTGTCAGAACACAGAACCACACCTCCGAACAGAAGTCTCAGGCTTTCACCAGCTACTTCACACCACACTGCACTTACTCTACATTTAATGTGGATTAATCTGCTACCATTTATACAACGGCACTTCTGTTTGTAATGCTAGCTGGAGCAGTGTACTATTTTGAGTGCTCTGCCACAACTGACTCGAAAAAAAGAAAAAGTTTGTTTCATTTTCAAATTAAATTTAGAACTCCAAAAATTATCACTGAACCAGGGTAGCCATCAGTAAAATGTTCAAATGAGGAAAAAATGAAAATGCTGGATATACCCAGCAGACCTAGAAGCATATGTGGACAGCGAAGCAAATAAGTTAGAGTTTTAGGTAGATCACCCTTCATCAGAATGTTGACGTGAAATGCCAAGTCTATTTCTCTTGCCATGAATGATACCTGATCTACTGAGTATTTCCATCATTTTCCATTTTCATTTCAAGTTTCCAATGTTGCAGTATTTTGAAATAATTTGCAATTATACAGGCCATGTTGTGTCCTCAATTTGTTCTTTAGTGCTTCCTACTCAATGAAGCACTGTTGATGTATATGCTCTCTTCTAGCACAGGCTTTGTCATGTACTTGCACTATTAATGATTCAATGATCTCCTTGGTCACTGTTGAAAACATTTTTTATTCATCTGTGGGATGTGCGCACTGCTAGCTGTCCCCAGTTGCCCTTGAGAAGGTGTTGGTGAGCTGCCTTCTTGAACCGCCGCAGCCACCTGCTGTGGGTTGACCCACAATGCCATTAGGGACAGAATTCCAGGATTTTGACCCAGCAACAGTGAAGGAATGGCAATATATTTCCAAGTCAGGATGGTGAATGGCTTGAAGGGGAACTTGAAGGTGCTGGTGTTCCTAAGTATCTGCTGCCCTTGTCCTTCTAGATGGAAGTGGTCGTGGGTTTGGAAGGTGCTGTCTGAGGATCTCTGGTGATTTTCAGCCCTGCATCTTGTAAATAGTATACACTGGTGCTACTCAGCATCAGTGGTGGAGGGAGTGGATGTTTGTGGATGTGGTGCCTATCAAGTCGGCTGCTTTGCCTTGAATGGTGTCAAGCTTCTTGAGCTGCATCCCTGCAGGCAAGTGGAGAATATTCCATCATACTCCTGCAATGTTGTGGATGATGGACAAGATGTGGGAGGGGTGATGACTGGCCTAGTGGTAGTATCACTTGATTATTAATCCAGAAACTCAGTTAATGTTATGGGTTCAAATCCCACCATGGCAGATGGTGGAATTTTAATTCAATAAAAAACATCTGCAATTAAGAATACAAGGTGTAGAGCTGGATGAACACAGCAGGCCAAGCAGCATCAGAGAAGCAGGAAAGCTGACGTTTCGGGCCTAGACCCTTCTTCAGAAATGGGGGAGGGGAAGGGAGTTCTGAAATAAATAGGGAGGGGGGGGAGGCGGATAGAAGACGGATAGAGGAGAAGATAGGTGGAGAGGAGACAGACAGATCAAAGAGGTGGGGATGGAGCCAGTAAAGGTGAGTGTAGGTGGGGAGTTAGGGAGGAGATAGGTCAGTCCAGGGAGGACGGACAGGTCAAGGGGGCAGGATGAGGCTGGTAGGT
>NW_025966360.1:10687-25411 GCF_021869965.1 Rhincodon typus
GGTTAGGGAGGTGGGGACGAGCTGGGCTGGTTTTGGGATGCGGTAGGGGGAGGGGAGATTTTGAAGCTTGTGAAGTCCACAGTGATACCAATGGGCCGCAGGATTCCCAAGCGGAATATGAGTTGCTGTTCCTGCAACCTTCGGGTGGCATCGTTGTGGCACTGCAGGAGGCCCAGGATGGACATGTCGCCTGAGGAATGGGAGGGGGAGTTGAAATGGTTCGCGACTGGGAGATGCAGTTGTTTAGTGCGAACCACGAGGAGCTCAAACAGTTCATCCACTTCATCAACACCTTCCACCCCAACCTTAAGTTCACCTGGACCATCTCTAATATCTCTCTTTCCATCCTGGACCTCTCTGTTTCCATCTCTGGCAACCACCTAGAAACCGATATCCATTTCAAGACCACCGACTCCCACAGCTACCTAGAATACACCTCCTCCCACCCACCTTCCTGCAAAAATACCATCCCCTATTCCCAATTCCTTCGCCTCCGCCGCATCTGCTCCCAGGATGAGGCATTCCACTCCCGTACATCTCAGATGTCCTCGTTTTTCAAGGACCGCAACTTCCTCCCCTCAGTGGTCGAGAACGCCCTCGACCGTGTCTCCCGCATTTCCCGCAACTCATCCCTCACACCCGCTCCCCGCAATAACAACCAATACAGAATCCCCCTCGTCCTCATGTACCACCCCACCAACCTCCGGATCCAACGCATCATCCTCCGACACTTCCGCCATTTGCAATCCGACCCCACCACCGAAGACATTTTCCCCTCCCCACCCTTATCTGCTTTCTGGAGGGACCACTCTCTCCGGGAGTCCCTTGTCCGCTCCACACTCCCCTCCAGTCCCATCACACCCGGCACTTTTCCCTGCAACTGCAGGGAATGCTACACCTGCCCCTACACCTCCCCTCACATCCCCATCCCAGGCCCCAAGAAGACTTTCCACATCAAGCAGATGTTCACCTGCACATCTGCTAATGTGGTATACTGCATCTGCTGTTCCTGTTGTGGCCTCCTCTACATCGGGGAAACCACGCGGAGGCTTGGGGACCGCTTTGCAGAACACCTACCCTCGGTTCGCACTAAACATTTCAACTCCCCCTCCCATTCCTCAGACGACATGTCCATCCTGGGCCTCCTGCAGTGCCACAACGATGCCACCCGAAGATTGCAGGAGCAGCAACTCATATTCCGCTTGGGAACCCTGCAGCCCATTGGTATCAATGTGGACTTCACAAGCTTCAAAATCTCCCCTCCCCCTACCGCATCCCAAAACTAGCCCAGCTCATCCCCACCTCCCTAACCTGTCCTTCCTCCCACCTCAAGCCCCACCCCCATCTCCTACCTACTAACCTCATCCCGCCCCCTTGACCTGTCCGTCCTCCTGGACTGACCTATCTCCTCCCTAACTCCCCACCTACACTCACCTTTATGGCTCCATCCCCGCCTCTTTGACCTGTCCGTCTCCTCTCCACCTATCTTCTCCTCTATCTGCCTCCCCCTCTCTCCCTATTTATTTCAGAATCCCCTTCCCCTCTCCCATTTCTGAAGAAGGGTTTAGTCCGAAACGTCAGTCTTCCTGCTCCTCTGATGCTGCTTGGCCTGCTGTGTTCATCCAGCTCTACACCTTGTTATCTCAGATTCTCCAGCATCTGCAGTTCCTACTATCTCTGCAATTAAGAATATACTGGTAACCATGAAACATTGTTGATTATTGGAAAAACCCACATGGTTCACTAATATCCTTCAGGGAACAGGAAGAAAATCTGGCATCCTCACCTGGTTTGGTCTATTTGAGACTCCAAACCCACAGCAATGTGGTTGACTCTCAACTGCCCTCTGAAATGGCCTAGCAAGCCCTTTAGTTGTACCAATTGCTACTAAACTGAAATGAAACTTTTCCAACTGGATCTTGCCCAATTTTTTAGGCTTGCCTGAGGATGGCCTTCATAGCTGCCCCATCCAAACCTGCTTTATTAGTAAAATGGATTGGCCAATCAGTACGTTGAAGACCTTGCAAAGACTGTAGATTTCACATTTTTGCTGCCAACTTGCTATCAATAATAAATATCACATGAAAAGGAGTTTTACCTAATTTGTGATGATGTGATTGTAAAAAGTGAATAACTGCATCAAAAGCTCAGAGTAGCTTGCACTTTAAAGAATAGTAACAGATGCATCATGAAATATCAGGACATAAGTAATAAGAGTAAGACACTACATCCCTTGGGCCTGCCTCATCATTCAACAAGATCATGGCTGATACACAACTCCAAATTCATCTACCATTTTGTTTGGTCCCAAACCAGGATCCCCAAGAGTCAGTGAATCTGTTTGAGCTCTTCAGGACTGTTGTAAGGATGTCCCTAAAGTGTTTCCACTGTTGTCCTAGGAGCTTCCTGCCATGAATAAATTTCACGTGGAGTAGCTGTTTCATGAGCTGGTATGTCAGGTGGATGCATGACATGTTCCATCCAGCAGCCCTGGTTTTTGACTGATTAGCACTTCGATGTTGGTCAGGTTAGTTAGGAAACGGACAATTTAACATTAGCCTTGATGTCAGGCTAACTAGCTGGTAGTCCCTTTCTCTGTCCTTTTCCTCCTTTCTTGAAGAGTGGGGTCTCAATAAGAACTGTTCTGGCAAGGGAATTATCTAAAATCAAAAGCAATGCATTTACTAACTGCAGTCACTTCTTTTGAACTCCTAGGATGTAGGGAATTGGGTATTGGAGCTCTGTTTTAGTTCTATGAATTTCTTCAGTATTTTACACGCTTGAGATTTCTCATCGCACTAGATCGTTGGTTGCCGACTCTTCCAAGAAATTCCTTTACCACTATATAAAGTATTTGTTTAATCTCTTTACCATTTCCTTATCCCCATGATAATTTCTGTCTCTGCCTGTAAGGGACCGACACAGACTTTGGACAATCTCTTAAATTTTTTTTTTTACAGTTTTACGTCCTATGTTGTGTCTCTTGCTGGCTTAGTCTCATATTCTACTTTCTCTCTCCTAAGCAATTTCTGCAAGGAACAAGAGTAATTATCATGTAAGGGCTTTAAACATGAGATTATATCCAAGATGTATTGCCATTTGGATATCAGCAAACCAACAAAATATTAGTTTGAACAGTATAACAGTAATATATAGCACAGTCAATAAATGGATAATTGCCCCTATTATTTAAATAATTTCAGCCCTAAGATTTGAGTTATACTAAAAATGCAACCCTATTTGATCAGGTGGGTTTAAGTGCTTGTAGTTTATATTTACTGAATACATTGTCTGCATTGGAAATTCTGTACTTAAATTTACTTTTTAAAATCAAGAACATCAATGGATCACAGCTGTTGATTGGTGGAGTTACTTGATTAATTTCGAAAACACTTCATGACTGGTCAAGCTATATCATGGAATCATAGAATCCCCACAGTGTGGAAACAGGCCACTTGGCCCAACAAGTCCACATTGACCCTCTGAAGAGCATCCTATCTAGATCCATCTCCCTACCTTATTCCTGTGACCCTGCATTTCCCGTGGCTAATACACCTGACCTACACATGCCTGGACACTATGGACAATTTAGCATGGCCAATCCACCTACCCTGCACATCTTTGGACTGTGGGAGGAAACCAGGACGCCTGGCGGAAACCCACATAGACATGGGGAGAACATGCAAACTCCACACAGACAATCACCCAAGGTTGGGAGCGAACCCAAGTCCCTGGCACTGTGAGGCAGCGGAGTTAACCACTGAATCACTGTGCCGCCCCGATATAAACACTGTAGCTATAGAACAGGTCAAAGGCTAAGAATCCTGCAGACTATAACACACTTCCTGACTCCCCAAAGCCTGTCCACCATCGACAACACAAGAGTAAGGAGTCTGATGGAATATTCCCCACTTTCCTGGATCAGTGCAGCTCCAACAACACTCAAGAAGCTCAACAACATCTTGGACAAAGCAACCCACTTGACTGGCACCACATTTACTCTTTCCATTACCAACCCTCTTTAGCAGCAACACATACCATTTCCAAAATTCACCAAGGTTCTTTAGACAGCACTTTCCAAACCCATGACCAATACCATCGAGAAGCATCAGACCAGCAGATACATGGGAACACCACCTCCTGCAAATTCCTCTCTAGCTATTTACCATTCAGAGATGAAAATATATCGCTGTTCCTTCAGTACCAACAAGGTCAAAATCCTGGGACTCCCTCCCTAATGACATTGTAGGTCTATTTACCACAAATGGACTGCAGCAGTTCAAGTAGGCAGTTTACCACCACCTTTTCAAAGTCGACTAGGGACAGGCAATAAACCCAGGCCTAGACAGCAACACCCACAGTACACAAATAAATAAAATAATAAAACTGCTACTGAGGATAATTTCTGATCATGAATTAAGCCCCAAATACCGGCATCGCCAATGCAAATATTAACGACGATATCTTTTACATTTTCAAATAGAGCCACTATAGATAGAGATACATAAATGTGAAATTTCTGGAATTCTGCCATCTCCCAGATAGTTCAGACAGATGAATAACGTAAACCAGGGATTCATTTGTGTCTCTGTATACGGGAAAAAAATTAACATAGAAACGTTACCACACGACTAAATGGGCTGGGCCACATGATTCTTCTGATGACAGTCCCACACACAACCTAACCCTGTTTTTAATCCTATCCCGATTTATTCAGGGCTTGTGTAAATGTTTTATGAATCTGAGTAACCTCGCAATGATGTCACAGAGCTTCTCCTTGCAAAATAGCTCAATGTAAGTGGAGTTAATTAGACTTGGCGATAAGATGTGAAGAGTGAAGCACATTAGGAAATAATCTTTCAGTAAGGTATATCTCATGAAACCACATGTACAAAATTTTAGCATTATTTTACAATAAACAGATTTCTAAAGAAAGTAAGTTTGAACTCAGTTCCTGACTTTGCCTTCTCCACAACCAGTTTCTTTTGAAATTAAATTCATGGTTCTGGGCATAAAATCAATTGATGAAAGGTTTAATCCTGGTTAGCAAATAAAACATCAAGTGTTGGCCTAAACTAGGAAAATGTCAAGTGGTTGACCAAACATTGGGTTACAGTATACTTGGAAGCTGGTTTGTTGCTACACCAAATCTCTCAGCGTCCAAATCCAAACATTTTAACCTGCGTTGCATTTTAGGCCAATCAACTCCGCACATTAACAGCAGGTTATCACAAGTGGTAGCATGCTGTACCTAACTTGAGGGGATTGATGTTGCCGCTGTATGCCAAACCGATAAAGTATTCCATTTCTTATGATTAACATCTCTACACTTTGAACACAAAAATTTAGGAAAAAAAATGATACATTAGGTTGAATATGAGAGCTGTTGGAGTACATTAGCCTAACCCTATAAGCCAGAAATGAGCTAAACTGGCATTCTTTTGTTACACATGATAACCTGTACAGTCAATCCTTTTAAAATACAAGGCCCAAATTCTTCTTAATTTAAGTAAGGCTGGCACTTAATGGCAAGAAGCTTCAAACAACATTTAAGGACTTTTCCTAAGATATAAAGCAGGACCAAGACACAACACCCGGCCTCATTAAAAAATCAGGATTCTGCTTGTTTGAACTGACTGAAAGCTATTATTCTCCTTGCCAATTCTAGGAGGTAGACATGGTCTACTGGAATTGTGGTGTAAAGTAGTATTAAACAGATCATGGAGAAAAATATCAACATTACAGCCTAAAATCTAGAAAAGAGGCATATGGTTAGTTCCATTGCAGAAATTAGATATTCAGACTGGAAGCCAATATTTTACACAACCTTATTCCAAAACATGCACACTGTAATTGTTAGATCATCTACTAGCCCATTAAGTTTTTAAGCTGGTCAGCAATGTAAAGATCATAGCAAACCTTGCAGAGCACCACAATTCCCAGAATCCCTCATTTATCTTGAGAAATGCATAAACTGTGGGCAATAGAGCACACATATCCAGTGATTAGGTTCACACAATGGTTAAAACATAGTGCACATTTCCTTTCTCTTTTTAATGTTGTGATGCTGAACTGTTCCCTGCCACTACCACCAACTTCAGGGTATTTTTTCATGAATACTCCAACTCTTCTGGCACGGTGTTGTATACTTGTGTTCCATTGTCTTCCTGCACCTCATTGCTAAATAATTAAAACGGAAATGATTTAAACAGACATCGATGAAGATACCACAAGTGATTTCAAACCAGGGCAGGTTGTTTTGTAGGTGGCTGGTAGGGTGAATATGAAACTTACCTCACCCATAAAACAGCTGCAGGCTGCGCATGGAAATCTGGGTCAATGTTACCGAAAATATTAATTATACAGAACCAAATGTGTGTTGATGAAAATGTGCAAGTCTATTTAAAACAGTAGTAATGCAAATCAGAAATTCACAATGCAATAAATTCCCAACAAATGCAAATTAAGCCATTTACTGAAATATTTTTCTCTGATCAGCAGAAACTCTAGATGAAAACACCCAGACGGGAAATCTCTTTATTACAGTGCACTGAATCAATCACTTGGAATTCCAGTCTGAATAAAAACAAAAGGAACTAAAAATTTTAACAGACATTGCAATGAAGTCTTCAGAGATTTGAAATCTACTTATCCTGGTGAAGCTTTATTGTTATTTACCACACTGAGTATTCAAAGGCAAATTATGCTTTGGGTCAAAAATATTACACAATGTGAGTGAACAGAAGTGGGTTTAAAACCATGAGAATAAAATAAAAGACACAGAGACAGTCAGTAATTCAATCAAGCAGTATCCTGATTTCTAATGAGGCAGGGTGTTGTGTCTTGGTACTGCTTTAGGAATGGTCCTCAAATGATGTTTAGAATTTCTTGCAACTGAATGCCAGCTGCATTTAAGTTAAGAATTTTGGGCCACATATTTTATAAGGATTGACTGCGCATGTTATCATTGTAACCAAAGAACATTTATTTAACTCATTTCAAAGTCAAGTCAGGGCTTTCTGAGATGACAATGCTCATCCCACTTCTCAATTGGACACTCAATAGCTTTATTAACAAAAATTCTCACATTTATCACCTTCCCCACAAATTATCCATGACAGTTTTCACTTTTTACATGGAAAAAAGTTATTTCTGATACGAAGTTCAATTTAATTTTCACTTGTATCTTAGGGCATTAAGATTCAAAACTCCCTGCCTTATTTTAAACTCATATTTAAACTATTTAAACTAGTATTATGCATCTCATTTTCTAAAGTTCTCTAACACATTCAATAAATCTGCTGGTTAACATTTTTCTATTAAAAGCAAAATACTGTGGATGCTAGAAATGTGACACTAAAAACTGGGGCCGCTGGAGAAACCCAGTGGTCACAGAGTCATGTACCCTTCAGCCCAAACAGGTTTCCTAAACTGAACTAGTTCCATTTGCTTGCATTTGGCCCATAATCCTCTAAACATTTCCTATCCATATACCTGTCCAAATGTCTTTTAAAATTTGTAATTGTCCCGCCTCTACCTTTTCCTCCGGTAGCTTGTTCCATATATACACCGCCCTCTGTGTGAAAAAAGTGCCCTCAGGTCCCTTTTAGATCTTGACCCTCTCCCTTAAACCTATGCCCCTCATGATTTCATAAACCTCACCCCTTAGCCTCCTACATGCCAGGAAAATTAAAGTCCCGGCCTATCCAGCCTCTCCTTACAACTCAAGCCCGCCAATCTCAGTAACATCTTTGTAAATCTTTTTTGCTCCCTTCCCAGTTTAATAACATCCTTCCTATAGCAGAGTGACCAGAACTGTACGTAGTACTCTAAATGTGGCCTTACTAATGTCTTGTACAGTCATAACATGACATCCAAACTCCCATTCTCAATGCTCTGACTGATAAAGGCATATATGTCGAATGCCTTTTCACCACCCTCTCTATCTGTGATGTCACTTTTAAGGAACTATGTACCTGCACCCCAAGGTTTTTCCAATTAGCAACACTCCCCAGGACCCTACCATTAACTGTGTAAGTCCTGCCCAGGTTTGTTTTACCAAAATGCAACACCTCACATTTATAAGAATTAAACTCCATCTGCCAATCATCAGTCCACTGACCCAGTTAATCAAGGTCCCATTGTACTCTCAGATAACTTTCTTCACTGTTCATTATCCCACCAATTTTGGAGTGATCCTAAAACTTACTAACCATACCTCCTACATTCTCATCCTCATTCTCATTTATATAAATGACAAACAACAGTGGACCCAGCACCAACCCTTGTGGCACACTGTTGGTCACGGGCCTTCAGTCTATGCAACAACACTCTGTCTCCTACCATCAAGGGTTGGCAGCGTCTGTGGAGAAAAAAACAGAATTAACATTTCAAGTCCAGTGTGGCTCTTCCTCAGACTCTTGTTTGGTTCTGAAAAAGAGTCATATCAGATTCAAAATATTCACTCATTTTCTGCATCCACAGATGCTTTTGGATGTGCTGAGTTACTTCGGAACTTTCTTCCTTAATTTAACTTCTTTCTGTTCTTTCATGAGATGTAATCATCACTGGCTATGCTATCATTTGTTGCCATCCCTTAAAAAGGTGGTGTTGAGCTATGTTTTCGAACTGCTGAAGACCATGTGGTGTAGGTCCACCCTGAGTCATGTTAGGAAGGAAATTCCAGGTGTTTGGCCTACTGACAATGAATGAATGGTTATGTAGATCCAATTTAGGATGGTGTGTAACATGGAAGGGAATTTGCAGATGGCAGTGATTATATGTAACCACTGTCTTTGTCCTTCAAGGTAGGCACAAGATTAAAGAAAGCTTGGCAAGTTGCTACAGTGGATTTTGTATCTGGTGCACACACCAATTTAACGTGGGATCAAATGAAATCAGCTGTTATAGACTCATATGGCCAGACTTTCAATTTCAGTGTCATCATTGTTTGATGAAAATATTGCTCAAATGTACGACCTCCTGGAATAAAAATAAACTGCCATTGTTACCTGACACGGTATGCTAAGGTTGAAATTTGGAAAGACATTCTATCATCTCAAGATTGATGTCCAAAGAAAAATACTGGAAGATAAAGGTGATGCAATGAGCTGAGAAAGTCTTAGAGACCCAATAATATGCTGATGAACACAACATGCCAAACTTGTTTTGAAGTCACCAGGCCATCTATAGATTGAAATCAAATACAATGCATCACTACTGGAAAGAACATTCTCAACAACTCCTCAAATATGAATCCAGTATGGCAGCTAATAGTGTGTAAGCTATCCCCTAGGATGTCTGAGAAAATCCAATGGTAAGCTGGAAATGATGGGAGAACTGTGACAAGCAATCAACATTGTGTCCCCCATGCACTTCCACTGAGGCCTTCAACAAAGGAGAATCAAATCATTTCCCCATGACCATTGCCAAATCACTACCAACATCCTGGGATTACCTATGACTGTAAACTGAACTGGACTAGCCATATAAATGCTGTGACTATAAAAACAGGTCAGATACTGGATTTCTGAGCCAAGGTACACATTCCTGACTTCCCAAAGCAGTTCATCATCTACAAGGCATATATCAGGAATACGATGGAAAATTTTATACTCGGCTGAATTACTACAACTCAATTGGACACTATCCAAACTGCTTTATTGACACCCTATTTACCGACTTAAATACTCACTCCCTCCACCAGAGAGATACACAATGGCAACAGTGTGTGCCATTTACAAGATGTACTGCAGCAACATATTAAGGCTCCTTCGATGGCTCCTTTGACAGCACCTTTTGAACCAACAAACTTTACCGCTAGAAGAACAAGGGCAGCAGACCCATGGGAACACCACAATCTCCAATCCACACTACTCTGACCCTGAACTACATCACCGTTCCATCAAAATCCTAAAACTCCTTCCTTGCCTACACTACATGCATTGCAGTGGTTCCAGAAGACAGTTGACCACAAACTTTTCTGTGGCAAGTAACCATGGCAACAAATGCTGCTCTTGCCAGCATCCACATCACAGAAAAAAAAACTGACCATATTACTGCATCAAAAAATAAGACACTCAACCTTTAGACTGTCTCTTTACCTGAAAGAGATGGGAAAGAGAGGAAGAACTGTGCATAAAGAATTAGCTGAGTAATTGCTATTTGACATGTGTGAATTCTGACCTTGTTCACCCCAGTCCAACACCAGCACCTCCACATCATGACTCCTCATTGTCAGCTGTTCCAGTTAAATGTATAGATCAATTGCAGGGCAAGAACCAAAGGAAAAAGAGAAATTCTACTTGGGTGTGAGTAGCTGCTTTAATATTATTTTTGTGTTGATAACTCCCAGCGTGTGGGCCTTAATCAGCTAGTGGCAACTGCAAGTGAGTGGAGGTCAACAGATTTTTTGACTGGATCAGTGAAGCTGCTTTTCCTGGGCAAAATGAATGCACTGTGCCAAGAGCAGTGCAATCCCTTAACAATGCCATGATGTCAGCACTTCACACATGTGCACTTCACTGGCCTAACTTCATAGCCATTCTATATTTGTAGAATATATAGCCATTTCCAGATGGTAATTTGATGTATAGAATCCATTCTGCAGCTAGGACACATGTAGAGCAGCTGCAGCATTGAAATGTAGTATATATTGCAATGTATTTGGGCTACTTCACAGAGATGTGAGTTGATGGATTAAAAACAATTAACATTGGTGAAAGTTTTGCTCGACTCTCAATGATGTTGCAATTTCTACCAGCATTAATTCTCACCATATTTCCTCCACGTGAAATTGGATTTATGTGAAAAAGTCATTCATTTTGGGATTGTAATCATATCTCACAAGTCAAATTCCCTGATTATATCTAAATCTGGACGTATTGACGTTAGCAGTTTTTAGATGAAGGCTGAGAAAATGCTGAGATAGTGCTCAAAGATAGGCTTCTAAGTTTTTCTCTCCACTATCTACAGCCTATGTTGGAGGGCCATGTCAGAGAAACATTTATTTGCTGCACTTTGAATTCTGCACTTGTGGCCCATGAAATGTCAGTTTCTGGAAGTCACTGGGAGTTCCCAACTTTGTAACAATAAACAGTTGGTGAAAATTTTATTAATCAACTTTTATCAATCAACTTCAAATAATTTTGAAATTTTTAAATTAGATCACAGTGATGATTATGTAAAGACCATGGACTGGATATTTCAGGGAGTGACAATTTCATGCAGATTGCCACTCTGACACTTTTTTTTAACAAAAGAAGGCTGCTCCACATTTTGGTGGTGGCCCTAATTGGAATCTTCTCTCAGAAAAGCTTGGAGAATAACTCTTCTCTAGTGTGTTCTCCACGGCAACACCTCAATCACAGTCCACGTGCCAATCAATCAACATGCATTTCTCATAAATTGTTCTTTTTGAAAACTTGGTATTCTTGCGACTGTCCTGATAACTGCAAGATAAAATGCTTTCAAAGTATGTTTCTTTTTCAACAATACTAAATATTTTAAATTTCTCAATTTTTCAGGATTTTACATGATCAAATTTTAAGTTGGCAGTTAGAGAGCAATTAAGTCATACAAATTTCAACTCATTTGAACTGCAATAATGAAATGCATCAGTCTCACAAGTTTGAGGTGAAACACCAGAAACACGATAAGCTCTTTATAGACTGGGTGGTTTTTACTGTCTCAGGGCAGTGGCATTTCTTTTGCATCATACAACCACATAAAAGCTATGACATTTCTTTCTGTCAGCTTGTAGAAGCCAATTCTAAAACCGCAAAAAGTATATTAATCAAAATGCTTCTTTTGCCATGTCACTCTTTTAAAGCAGATGTTCACGTACCACGGATCAAAATTCTTGGGGAGGGTAAGATAACTCCACAGACACTGGTATCCCATCAGCAAGTCACCCTTTATTTACACGTGGAGAGTCCTTGATACTGATCCATCTCCCTCAGAGCCAGCTGTCAGCGTGAACAGAATGTCTGACACTCCTTTTCTCATTTGTCAGCCAACGCTCCCTGATTGGACCAGAATAATAGCCCCAATCAGGGAACTCATATTCTATGAGGTCTATCTGGCTGACCTCATCACAAGTAGGAAAGATATCAATACAAGTGGATGGCCCACAGAAGGCAGGAATTGGGGTGGAACCCAGATTTGCTGGGTTTCTATTCTACTAACCAAGCACCAGATATTTTGTAATGGACCGTAAAGAGTTGGGCTGACTGCATTCACTTGCTAGTCTTCTGCTTTCCATTTCCATGTCAGCAGCTATGTCTGGGGCAATCTCAGGCTACCCCAGGAAGCCAAGCTAGCATGCCATTCTTAGTCTAATAGATGATTCTGTCTGCTGGAAGCTGGTGCAGATTTCGTTTCAAACTTTCCAACATTCATGAAGAGGTTTTCTTGCTAGGTAATCAAATCTTGTCAGGTGTTTGTAACCTTGGAGCTCAGTCCATTGTTTTCCTTTAGGGAATTTAGTTTTTTTTAAAAGCAAGGTCTATCCAATTGATGGTGGCCTCTGTTTTCATTCATCGGAATGAAGGCAGCCTGTATTGGGATCTATTCAGATGTAGACCATCTGTTATAAATATCAAACTATTCCCGAATCTGGAATCTGCGATTCACAATGCTACATTTTCAGTGGGAGAACAGCAGTCCCAGCAATTCAAGACCATTCTGAGTCTTCTCTTATAGTTTTAGTATCAATAAGGAAAAATACAGTTTTCAAAAAGTTTGTCCTGCACTCATCAGGACATACACAAGAATACTGACATAAAGACAAAATAAATCACAAATGTAAAGATTTCCTTCAATATATTTAGAAATTACAAACATTAATCCCTGCACTTTCCTATACCATCAGTTGTCTATACAATGGTCCCAAAGCCCACTGCAAAATCTAGCCCAATGAATCTTTAAGTTGCTTCTTGTTATTTGTAAACTGATTGTTGGCTAATTTTATTGATAACTTCAGCCTTCATTCTAGTTGCCTAGAACAATGGTATAGCATGCAAATTCACAGCGTTTGTGACATTTATAGTCACTGCGGTAAATGTGGAACATATATCAGATTATAGCCTCAATTATGACTATCTTGGTAAAGCAAAGTTCCCAAGTTAAGTGGCAATAGGCGTACTTTAGCCAATAAATTTTGGCACAGATGCTCTGCAGAATGTGTGGCATCCATCTGTCATGTAGCAAATTTACAAATCGCATTTAAGATGTAATAGGAATAACGTATTCGTGCCACCAAAATACATTTCTTTTGTATTGACAAATGCAGGAGCTTGTTTGAATAAGTGACCAGTGGGCTCCAGGTAACAAACCTGTACTTTGGCTTACGTTAGCACCTCTAGGATAGGAATGACAATGAAGGAGGAAATTGCAGAAAAATTAAATGCGCAAGTCCTCTTGGTTCATTGTAAACTCATGAATAACCTGGTCATAGAGGTTGATTTTTTTTTCGATTTTTGCTTCATTTTATTTGATGCTTTCCTTTAATAAGTAGGGTATCTTCTGGTTGCAACATCAGTTTTTTTACACAAATATGAATCTTGTGAGGCTTCCCTCCCCACCCTTATCTGCTTTCCGGAGGGACCACTCTCTCTGTGACTCCCTTGTCAGCTCCACACTCCCTTCCAGCCCCACCACACCTGGCACTTTTCCCTGCAACCGCAGGAAGTGCTACACCTGCCCGCACACCTCCCCCCTCACCCCCATCCCAGGCCCCAAGAAGACCTTCCACATCAAGCAGATGTTCACCTGCACATTGGCTAATGTGGTATACTGTATCTGCTGTTCCAGATGTGGCCTCCTCTACATCGAGGAAACCAATGGGACCACTTTGCGGAACACCTATGCTCGGTTCGCAACAAACAACTGCACCTCTCAGTCGCGAACCATTTCAATTCCCCCTCCCACTCCTTAGATGACATGTCCATCCTGGGCCTCCTGCAGTGCCACAACTATGCCACCCGAAGGTTGCAGGAACAGCACCTCATATTTCACTTGGGAACTATGCAGCCCATTGGTATCAATGTGGACTTCACAAGCTTCAAAATCTCCCCTCCCCTAACCGCATCCCAAAACCAGCCCAGCTCGTACCCGCCTCCCTAACCTGTCCTTCCTCCCACCTATCCCCTCTTCCCACCTCAAGCCCCACCCCCATCTCCTACCCAATAGCCTCATCCCGCCCCCTTGACCTGTGTGTCCTCCCTGGACTGACCTATCCCCTCCCTAACTCCCCACCTACACGCACCTTTATTGGCTCCACCCCCGTCTCTTTGACCTGTCTGTCTCCTCTCCACCTATCTTCTCCTTTATCCATCTTCTATCCGCTTCCCCCTCTCTCCCTATTTATTTCAGAATCCCCTTCCCCTCCCCCATTTCTGAAGAAGGGTCTAGGCCTGAAACGTCAACTTTCCTGCTCCTATGATGCTGCTTGGCCTGCTGGTTCATCCAGCTCTACATCTTGTTATCTCATGAATCTTGTGAATCCACTATCACTGTTAGCACAATTAAGCTGCTTTGGAAATCTAAACAGTAATGCTGCCTTGCTCAGAATGGCATGCAAGGAAAACTGCAGAAGAGATAGTAGGAACTGCAGATGCTGGAGAATCCGAGACAACAAGGTGCAGAGCTGGATGAACACAGCAGGCCAAGCAGCATCATAGGAGCAGAAAGGCTGACGTTTCGGGCCTAGACCCTTCATCAGAT
>NW_025966360.1:25811-50000 GCF_021869965.1 Rhincodon typus
CCTTCATCAGAAAATCTGATGAAGGGTCTAGGCCCGAAACGTCAGCCTTTCTGCTCCTATGATGCTGCTTGGCCTGCTGTGTTCATCCAGCTCTGCACCAAACTGCAGAAGAAGTTAGTTCATGCCACAATTACATGTTCTGTCTCTCCAAAACTGCTGTGCAAAATCACAGAGTCAGGATTTTGCACTTTTAAAGCTGCAAGATCCTTTTTATTGGTCCCTGTATGGGGTTTTACAGCCATCTAAATTTAGTTTCCAATCTTCTCTTCAAAAAGAATTTTGTCCTTTCAGTTCCAAATAGGCATAAGCATAAAATCTAACACTCCTATATACCAACCCTCATTTATCTCGAGGAGCTGCAGTGTGCTAGGATTTTGTGCAATTTGAGTAGCTTTTATTTTCACTTGTGCAGCAGCAATCTTTGCACAAGTCACTGTGCAAACATTAGAGAAATCGAGAGCATAAGGAAATGCTATATCAGAAATTCTGAAACCATCCTTTGAAAGGCAACTTAAATCATACCCTGCCACTCCTAGCCTTCAGTACACTTTAACAATATAATTAAACCACAGCAGATCAAACACTGATCCAAGATCACAAATTAAATATGGTCAGGTCATTCCTTGATGAAGCCCATAGTGAAAGCATCACTCAGACACCTTTTGGCTGAGAGTGTATCTGTATCAGGGGAAAAGTAACAATACAAAATCCTAATTTTCTGACAGCAGGTCATGAAAGGACAAGCTTGGCAAGCCTTTTCTGGTAAAATAAATGAGGGGCACATTGCATACACCATCGGAATCCACAATCCCATGCTGGAGTAGGGGGAGGGGGAGAAAGAGTTAATTTGGACAGAGTAAAAAGAGGCTAATGAAAACCATCTGATGCTGACTGAAAGCATGTACTGTAATCCAGCGCAGTTTCTCTTGTCATCTGCGTGCCCTAATCAACCAGCATCTGGTTCCCATTGCAATTCACAAAACAAGACCCAGCTCTGCTGTTAACATTCACTGACACATGGATAGTTTGCATTGACTTAGTTTGTGATAGGTTGAGTACTCGTCCACTCCTGATCACCTGCTAGGTCCAGATGCTAACTCTGACTGGATGTCATGCACTTACAACTTAAACCCATCAACTTTATGAAAAGCTTATAAAATAGCTCTGAAAAGCTAATCAATCCATTTTCCACATTTCCTTTTGCTTATATCTTAAACAATTTTCATTTTCTTTCTCATGTTTACCTTTGTACTAGCACAACAGGACCGGTGGGTAAACCATCTCCTCCTTCAGTTTCATGTGGCCACTCATGGTGCTAAGATGGAGTACAGTGGGACTTGTTATTTCTAGTCTGACCATCATCCAAAACCTCAGCGCAATTTGAAAACCTGCCACATGGGTAATTGTGGGAATGAACCTATCACTGGGTGGCATAACAAAACATTTGTGCTACCTGGCAGTCACATGTGGTATATCTTGGTAGTATATACATATTCATGCAACTAGTGCACTCACAAACTTCAAAACAATTTTTTTTTGCTGGAACAGAATTATCCTGTGATGGGAAGACATATTTCTGTCTATTCTGTGAACAATTTGAAATAATTTGATTCAAAATGAAAGGTGCTCTGCTAAATTTGAAAATGGAAGACAGCTGGTTAGTGTAATGCATTCCCACATTATGAGCAGGAACAGTACTTTGGTGCCTCTCTCTCTTTGCATTTTTCTCCCAATGCTGGCTGAAAGCAACAGAAGGGACCACGAGGACTGAATCAGCTACTTCTAGTTACCTACCTGCTTGGATTATGAAAATTTAGTATGCTTTGTGCTAAGCCTCACTGTTTCTGACATTGTGTGGCTATACTCAGTCAAATGGGCTGCTGCAGGGTCCCAAAATCCACCTGATCAACTGCTGATTGAAATGATTTTGGGTGAATTTGTTCTACCAAAGCTGATACAACCACAGAGAAGGTACTGTGTTGCTGTCGATTTCAGATGTAACAATATGATTACATTGCCTGAATAGATAGAAATTTAGGAACAGGGAATTACAAACCAGTGAGTCTCTCAGTCCAGTAGGGAGACTACTGGAGAAAATTAGGGCAGAATTAATCAGTGGCAGATGCAATTCAGTCCTGACCAATGTGAAGTGATGAGCTTTGGACGAATTAACAAGATAAGGGAGTACTCAGTCATGGCATAGATTATAAAAGTAAGGAGATTTTTTTGGAGCTATACAGGACTTTGGTTAGGCCACAGTTGGAGTACTGTGTACAGTTCTGGTAATCACACTATAAGATAGTATGATTGCACGGGAGACGCTACAGAGGAGATTCACCAGGATGTTGCCGGAATTGGAGCATTTTAACTATGAAGCGAGACTGGATAGGCTTGGGCTGTTTTTTGTTTGAGCTGAGAAGGCTGAGGGGGGAACCTGATTGAGGTGTATAAGATTATGAGGGATATGGACAGAAAGAGTCAATAACAAGGAGGTATAATTATAAGGTGAAGGGCAGAAGGTTTAGAGGGGATTTGAGACACATTTTTTCACCCAGAGGATGGTGGGAATCTGGAATGTACTACCTAGGAGGGCAGTTAGGGCAGGAAACCTCACAAACTTTAAGGTACATGGATGAATACTTGAAACATTCAAGGCTACGGGCCAAGTGCTAGAGAGTGGGATTAGTGTAGTTAGGGTAGTGCACACTCAATGGGCCGAAGGGTCTTTTCTGACCTATCTGACTTATATGAGACGGCTGAAGTACTCGGTTCACCAATGGATCTACCAGCAGACAACCACCCTGTGATTGAAAAAGCTGTGAGCAAGTAAGTGTCAGCAGTGAGAGAGGCATCAGTGTCTGTCAGAGGTTGGAGGCAGTGGTCTAACTGCCTGAGTGCTGGGAGCAGGACAGGGCTGATGTCCCTCATGGTAAGGTAGGGAGAGAGAGCCCTCAGTCACCATCTGCCTGTTGGATTAGGCTAATGTTGGTGTGAAAGAGAACGCAACCGAGGTAGGTGGGAAACAGTGATGCAGTTAAAAGACTTCCTGTATTATCACTGGACTATTAATTTAGAGACCCAGGTAATGTTCTGAGGACCCGGGTTTGAATTCTGCCATGGCAGATGGTGGAATTCAAATTCAATAAAACTCTGGAATTAGGATCAAGATTATAAATAGGTCTACAGTTGTGTAGCCCTGGCAGAATCAGTGAGCAAGTTATTGGTGAGTAAATGCTGTTTGGTATTACAGTGTTGACACTTTCCATCACTGTTGATTATTGAGAGTAGATTAATGGGCTGGCAATTGGTCAGATTGGACTTGTACTTTCTTTTGTGAAGAAAACAAAGCTAGACAAATTTCCACATTGTTGGGCGGATGCCAGTGATCTAGCTGTACTGTAACAGTTGGCCAGGGGCTAGTTCTGGAGCAAGTCTTCAGTGTTACAGCCTGCATCTTATAAGTTTTGCCATAGTATGCAGTGTCCGTTGATACTATAAAATCAGCATGTATGATATTGGGTACCTCAGAAAGAAGCTGAGATGGATCATCCACTTTGCATTTCTGGCTGAGTATGGTTACAAACGCTCCAGACTTGTCTTTTACAGTGATGTGCTAGCTTCCTTCATCGTTGAAGATTGGGATATTTATGGAAATTGTTCCTTCAGTTAGTTGCTTAATTGTTCACATCATTCCTGACTGGATGTGGCAAGACTGCAGACCTTTGGTATGATTTGCTGGTTGTGGGATTGCTTAACTCTGCCTATTACATCTGCTTCTGTTGTTTGCCATGCCTGTGGTCCTGTGTCCTTATTTTTACATTTGCCTGATTCTGTTCGTGGTATGCTTTCCTAAACTCCTCAGGGGGACCAAGGTTCATCCACCTGGTATGACGGAAATAGTACAGTGAGGAATATGCTAGGTCATGAAGTTACAGATTGTGGTGGAATATGATTCTGCAGTCAGCCATTTGTACTGTCCAAGTTGAAGAGTACAGAGTGTGGAGGTCAGCAAGGAGAGTATTGAAGAAGTGTACTGCAGTAATCTCAATAACAGCATGGTAAGCAAACAACCAAAATATGTTACAGAGATAGTACGAACTGCCGATGCTGGAGAATCTGAGATAACAAGGTGTAGAGCTGGATGAACACAGCAGGCCAAGCAGCATCAGAGGAGCAGGAAAGCTGACGTTTCAGGTCAAGACCCTTCTTCAGAAAAAAAAACCAAAATATGTGTTTTTACACTGTTAATCACCAGAACAATATTAAGGTGTCTAAGAGCTGGACGTGCATTGAATGAGTGAAGAACAGTCAAGAGTGTGAGGGGAATAGGAAGTCAGAAGTATTCCTTTTTTTAAATGTTAGAGAGGGGGGCTCTTTCTTTAACAGGCTCTGCCACCTTTCAAGAGTTTCACTGACCAATCAGTTTTATTACTTGTGAAATTGGCACATATCCTTCAGATGCTTGCAGAGCAAGGAAATTGGGTACCCACAGCAGATTTGACTATTGAGCACTGTTTATTCAGTGGTATTGAGGCTTGGTCCTATCACTACATTAGTAATTTAGATTGTGTTTTCTTTTGCAGGGGTTAATGGATAAGGAGTGCAGGGGGAGGAGGCACAATCTATTAAGGGAATCATAAAACCTAACTGGTGAGAATAAAGCACATGCTGAGTAAATTACAGAAAGGAAACCCAGATTGATGGTATTACCCGGATAACAGGAGTGGTATGTGGAAAGAGGACCTATAGGTAGTTTTAACAAGGATCATTAAAATAATATAAGCTTGAATGAAAACTTTGGTAATTAATTTATTAAAATATTTAGAAATTTGAAAAAAACACCGGAGGCTAAATTAGTTAGCCCCTGAAAATTAATGCAGGGATCACAATTCGTGATTAACCTACATATTTATTGCAACTCCTACCAAGTTTGTACTGTTTGCTCTCTTTAATGATTGCTACGCTCAGCCCAAGTTAACCATGCTGCTGACTGAATGCATGCATCAGCAGTTGGGGGCTCAGGTTTATATGACTTAAAGCGAGTTGGACCTCTTAAAAGAAGTTGCTTTGTTTTTGAAGCAGGAGCAGTCACACAGAAAGTGAGGTCCACTTGGGAAACATTGAAGAATGGCACAACATGGGGATAAAGCAGGCTCCAAAGTTTTGAACTCTACTATGCTGATCTTTGGTGGAACATATGGAAAAGCAGAGATACACCCTATACCTTCAAGGGAATAAAACTTTCCAGGTGCACACTCAGAAGGCAGTAGAACCAGATAGCCTTGGAGGGCTATGGCAGCAGATGAACCTCAAGGATCTGGACATGGTGTTGCAAGAAGTAGCTACAGAGATAGTGGGTGCATTGCTTGTAATTTTCAAAAAATCCTTGGATTCTGCAGAAGAACCAGAAAATTGTGAAACTGCCCATGTGACACCTCAATTCAAAGAAAGGAAGGCAAAAAGCGGGTAACCATAGGCTGATTTGCCTAACATCTATTGTTGGAAAAGTACTGAAGTAAATTATTAAGGAAGTAAAAGCAGAACATTTGGAAAATTATATTCTAATCAAGCACAGTCAGTACAGCTTCATGAAAGGGAAATCATGTTTGACTAATTTATTAGAGTTTTTTGAGGAAGTCTCAACCAGAGTGGATAGAGGGGAACCAATAGATGTGTCCTATTTGGACTTCCAGAAAGTGTTCGACAAGGTCGCTCACACATGGTTAACATATAAGATAAGAGTCCACAGTGTTGGAGGCAGTATATTGGCATGGATAGTGAATTGGCTAATGGACAGGAAACAGTGAGTGGGGATAGGGGGTTCTTTTTCAGGGTGGTGACCTGTGACCAGTGGGATTCTACAGGGATCAGTTCTGGGACTGCAACTGTTTACAATACGTATTTATGACTTGGAAAAAGAAAGTGAAAGTATTGTACCCAAATTTGCTAATGACATTAAAAAAAGCAGGTTATGAGGGGGATACAAACAATTTACAGAGATATTGATAGGTTAAATAAGTGGACAATAAGTTAGCAAATGGAGTATAATGTGGGAAAATGTGAAGTTGTTCATTTTGGAAGGGAGAACAAAAGAACAGAGTATTATTTAAATGAAGAAAAACTGCAGAAAGCTACAACACAAAGGAGATTGGGGGCACTTGTGCATGAAACACAGAAAGCTAGCACACAGGTGCAGCAGGTAATCTGGAAAGCTAATGGGATGTTGGCCCTTATTTCAAGGTGGTTGGACTTTGGACTAAAGAAGTCTTCTTGCAACTGGACAAGGTGCTGGTGAGAATACATCTGAAGTACTGAGAGTCAAGTTTTGGCTGTCATATTTAAGGAAAGATATTATTTCATTGCAAGCAGTTCAGAGAAGGTTCACTTGGCTGATCCCTGGTACGGAGGGATTGCCTTATGAGAAAAGGTTAAACAGGTTGGAACTTGACTCATTGGAGTTTAGAAATATGACAGGTGATCTCATTGAAACATATAGGATTCTTAAGTGGTTTGACAGGGTAGATGTTCAGAAGATGTTTCCCCTCATGGGAAAGTCTAGGACCAAAGTGAATAGTTTCTGAATTAAGGAACACTAATTTAAGACTGAGGTAAGGAGGAATTTCTTCTCTCAGAAGGTTGTGAATCTTTGGAACTCCTTGCTACAGAGAGCTGTGTGTATATTTAAGGCTGAGACAGACGAATTCTTGATCAATTGGGGAATCAAAGGTTATAGGGAAAGGGCAAGAAAGTGGACATGAGGTATGTCAAATCAGCCATCATCCTATTGAATGGCTCACCTTTGTTCCTATTTCTTACAGTCTTGATTTCACACAAGCATCCAAGATCAAAACCCCAAATAGAAAGTAGAATCCATTGAGATGAGCTATGTTGGCAAAAGAAATTTGCTTCATACTGTCAATGAGTTGGGAACCTGTTACTGGTTTGCCAGAAATGTTTTCTACTGCTATCAAAACTGTAAACAGTTCAGACTGCACTATTCCATAAGATTCTTTAGGAAACATGAACAAAGATGGACAATGAATAGTATATCTAGCATATTAGACTTGTTTGTATATTTAACAAGGTAATCTTTCACTGAAACACAAGCATGCGATGCTGCAGATTCTGTTTTAGCAATGAAACTGAAGTTCACTATACAAAAGAAAAGATAAAATAAAACAGAGGAACAGGAGTGGACCATTCAGCCCCTCAAGCCTGTTCCGCCAATCAATGAGATGATGGCTGATCTGTGGCTGAACTCCACATACCTGCCTTTGGCTGATATCCTTTAACACCTTTGCCTAACAAAAAAATTAACAACTGATTCTGCATCAACTGCCATTTGTGGGATAGTGTTCCAAAATAAACCAAGCTATCAGAATTCAAAAGATTTTGAAACACAGTAAACTACAATCTCAATTATCCCAACACTATCACTTTACTGAATTCAACTGCCAGAGACAGCTTGCTTCTCTATAATATCTATAGGTTTAACTTAACTGTTTCATTCAAATTCTGGTTGAGAGTTATGCAGCCTCTTCCTTGATTAGTCACACAACTGAACTACGACTCTCTCAACTTTGAATAATTCCTTCAGGGTCCTAACTTCTGATATAGAACTGACAAACTAAAATCCTTACAAGGTGATAACTTAATTCCCAACAGTTCTAAACTAGCTCCTTTCTCTAGTAACATTTATTTCATATATCTAACATCAACCAGCAGTTCTGCAAAGTGACGACCAAAATCTTTCCAAGCTAGGTGACTTTCCCCTAAGCAAACAAAAATATTCCTAATCCTTGTAAGCAGAAAGCAAACTAATGCTGTTCAATGTTTACTCTGTCCACTTGTAAAACTGTCCCAATGCAAACAAATCCTCACTATCACCCTTTTTCTCATACTTTTTTTTAATAAAATCACGGCTCCAGAAATACTCACAAGTTAACCATTAAACATCCTTTAAAGTTTGAGCAGATTTGTAGCATGGGTGGTGGATGAGGTTGTAGACATGCTCGCTGAGCTGGTGGGTTTCGTTGCAAACGTTTCATCACCCTGCTAGGTAACATCGTCAGTGCACCTCCGATGAAGCACTGGTATTCTGTCCCGCTTGATATTTATATGCTTCAGTTTGTTGGGGTGTTTGGTACCACTTCTGGTTCTATTTCTCAGTAGTTTGTACGCAGGGTCTAATTCAATGTGTTTGTTCATGAAGTTCCGATTAGAATACCAGGCCTCCAGGAATATCCTGGCATGTCTCTGTATGGCTTGTGTGATTATGAATGAGTTGACCCAGTCGAATTCGTGTCCCTCATTGTCCGTGTGTCATCCCCACACACATAGATGAAAACTCACATGCCACTAGTTCAGAATGCAAACTCGAAAATAAATGACATAAATCAAACATCTTACATCACAGTGTCAAGGGGTATAGGGAGTGATTGGGAGTACAGCATTAAGATTGAGGATCAGCCATGATAATATTGAGTGGTGGGGTGGGCTCAATGAGCCAAATGATGTACTCCTGGTCCTATTTTCAATGTTTTTACATTCCTAAAGTGAATGAACTTTGTTGGAGCGCTGTGGTTTAAAATCACAGCAGCTTGAGAATATCAGACTAAGTGATTGAGTTTCTTGTCAGCTTGCTTCACTCATAATACTGTCTAAATATGGTGCTTTTTCAGCTCTAATCCATAAATAAACCCACTTTTTGCACAGTTCTTGCTAAGGTTAAAGTTCACTATATCCACATTGCCAAATGAAATCATTTGGAATGACCGGTACAGAGTTCAGTCGCTACTGATCTCACCTCAATCACATTGGATGGATTCAAACTCTTGATCTATTCATTTACAGTAATACAACAGATAGTGAAAATAGAGGCAAGACAATTTCTCTTGTTGAGTTTAATGTAATGCAGATTGTTGTTGTTCCTCACTAACAGAAATCATCTCACCTTATATCCCTTCACTACAACCAATTCTGGGATGCCACAATCTTTCCTGTAACTGTTTTGCTTCTATAATAGAGAAATCGTATATACAATGAATAACATATTCATTTAAAAATATTCTTGTGTTGTGACATAAATTATTACAGAGAGGAGCTACTTAACCATGGTAACCAGATAAAATATGCTCTGCAGAACATGTTGAACTAGTCAAAATGAATAGCAACTTAATTTATATTTACACTGGGCACTGTCAGCCTCCCACTTGAGTACTTTCAGAAAGCTGGAGCACACATTTTGAGGGCCACATGCTGCTGAATGAAAATGCAGTGAATTGCATTAACAGCTATATGGCTAAATATTTTGAGCAGGTATTAACTTGGAAATTTACCGTCTGTACACACCGATTCATGAATAGTACCAAAGTGGTTTGTCTTACTGGCTAAATGTACACATTGTCACAAAGTCTTGAGTGACTGGCATTGTTTTGTGGAGACAATGGTTGTACATAACTAGAGTAAATACATACGCGGACAGGAGTCAAATGTCAATGGTATGTGGGGTATTAAGGAACTTCTTTTGGGTTGGACATGCTTCTACATGATGAAAAATGTTTTTTGGCAGGAAATTTGAACTTGATTTTCAGTAAATGGAAGAATCAAAGCTGTGAGCATTTGTAAGTAAATTCTTCTTGGATTCAATTGAACAGCAACTGAAGTGTGAATGTCGTTTCCTAATTGGAGATAATCTAACATTGTTTTAAAATGAGACATTTATACAGTAGTTTGTGTGTTGTGTGGACGACAGAAATGTTGTATTTAGAATGCAGTCAGGACTGAATAATGCAAACTGTAACAGTACAATGCACTGTTGGTGTACTTTCAAAATACTAGTACAAAATATGCTGCAGAATATTGGTGCCAATGATAACCATGGCCAGTTTAAATGAGAGCAGCTTCAAAAACTTTTATTTATGTAGAAATTTTTCACAACTTCAAGACATTGCAAACCACTTCACAGTTTGTTAATTATTTTCGAGGATTGTCATGATTATTTTGTAAGCAATCATACCAACTCATTCACACACACAATGTCTCACAAACAATATGGAGATGCATGACCAGTTATTTGGACTCAATGACAGCACTGAGTGAAAGGGCAGACTGAAACCCCTCTCTGTTCAATTTCTTAACAGTCCAAGGAAGGAGAAATAGTTCAAAACAAAGCAATCATTACCACAGGATGAGCAGACCTGAGAGATGCTAAAACTAACGCCACAGACTTTGACATGGAACTTGGCAGGGGACCATGGTTCAATGTTAAGAGAAGCAGAATGCATGACAATTTTGATACCATAGACTACAGAACTTTAACACTATGCCTTAGGTTGCCAGGTGGCAGTACAGGAATCCAACACCTTAGCCACAATGTGCTAAAAGCATCTGAAAAATAAAAGGGCTAATCCCTCTAGTTATCTCATGCTTAGAAAGTACCGTTTTGTTAAAACTTGCACTGAGGTCCACACTTCTTCTTTTTCACAATGAAAAGTCACAATCTGTCCCTCCAAAACACTTGACTTTGTCATTGCCATCTGCTCCAGTTACTTGTGCTCTGCCCTACCTTTATGCCTCCCCACCCCATATCACCGTGCAATTTGCCCAGGGTGCCTAGCAGTGAACTGGGTTCACGATTTGGGCAATAATGAATTTTACGTAGCATTTCATCTCTCTCTCTCTCTCACAAACCAAGTCTGGGCCATTTGTTTGTCTCACGCAGAAAGAGATCAAGCAATTGTTAGAACATTAGACGAATGACTATGATGTTTTAAATAATTGCCTTCACTAAGCCAGACAGTTTATAATAGTTACGTAGTTGAAGTGAGTCAAGCGTCAAGGAGTGGGGGATGCAAAAATGTGATGGAAAATTCCAGATCAGGCCTCCAACCTACTCAGTTCTTCCAGTTAATTTTTTGCACAAGCTTTGCATTGCTGTGTCATCAGAATCTAAACTTATGGTTCAACTCCATATATTCTCCTTATTCTCTCATCTGAGGAACCTTTTAAAACATCCTTGTGCATTGAGTTGTCTCCAACTAAATTAACCGTAAAGTACATGACAAATTTTGTACTCTTTTGATTCAGGTACTGTTTGATATGATTTCCAAATCATGATGGTAGTAAAATCTTACATTATAACAGTGCTGAAAAAGTACTTGATTGGCTGTAAAGTGCTTCGAGATGTCTGGTGATCATGGTAGCATGATGTACATGCAAGTATTTTCTTTTCTTTCATAAATTGCTCTGAAGGCAGCGATCCTCAACTGAAGACATTCACTTTGTCACTCTCCAGAGATGTTGAATATTTTCAGCACTTTCTTTTTGTTTTATTTTCACCTATTCTCACTTGACAAATTAAAATAGCTACCCAACAAATGAGTTCTCTGAATTGAAATGAAGCATGAAAAGTGCATGATAAATTGCTTCCTTCCACCAATGACTCAGGGTCAAGTGAAAAATTATAACAGTGTAAAAACTTGTCATAAAACACATGATCACAAGAATTTGAAGCAGGAGTAGCCCATTCAGCCCCTTGAGCCCGCTCCATCATTCGATAAAATCATTGCAGATTTAACTATGGCCCTCGACCCCACTTTCCTGCCTAGCTCCGTAACCCTTGACTCTCTTGTTAATTAAAACTGTAACTCATCTCTTGATATTTTCAATGACCCAACCTCCACTGTTCTCTCGGGAAGAGAATTTTACAACGTAACAATTCTTACAGAAATAACTTGTGTCTTAAATGGAAATCCCTAATAACTGAACATGATCCCTGGTTCTAGAATTCCCTTCAAAGGGATAATCTTCTTATTATCCACCCTATCAAGTCCCTTCAGGATCTCATATGCTTCTGTAAGGGTGGCACGGTGGCTCAGTGGTTAGCACTACTGCCTCACAGCATCAGGGACCTGAATTCGATTCCAGCCTCGGACGACTGGCTGTGTGGAGTTTGCACATTCTCCCAGGGTCTGCGTGGGTTTCCTCTGGATACTCCGGTTTACTCCCACAGTCCAAAGATGTGCAGGGTAGGTGATTGGCTGTGCTAAATTGCCCGTATTGTTCAGGGACGTGTAGATTAGGTGAGTTATAGGGGTGTGGGTCTGGGTGGGATGCTCCAAGGGTCGGTGTGGACTTATTGGGCGGAAGGGCCTGTTTCCACACTGTTAGAATTCTATGGTGATAATCTAGGATTCTTCTAATAGGTATAGACTCAATATTCTCAATTGGTCTCATAACATAACCCCCTTAGCCAAGAATTCAGTCAACAAGGAAAATGGTGGTAATGTCACTGGACCATTAATTCAGAGGGTCAAAACTCATCTGGTTCCTTCCTCTTTAGGAAAGGAAATTTGGCCTACACATGACCCCGGAACCACAGCCCTCTTTACCACCCTCTGCAAAGGCTTAGCAAGTCACTAGGACAATCAGTAATGGTTAACAAATGCTGGCCTTGACCGTGACACCAACTTCCCATGAAAGAATAATTTAAAAAAACCCAATTGAGTGAACTTTCTCTGAACTGCTTCTGACACAATTAGATCCCTTCATAAGAAAGGAGATGAAAACTGTACATAGATGTATTCTCGTTAAGGCTTTTCAATAGTTGTAGTAAGACATCTATACTTCTATGCTTAATTCCCCTTGGAACAAATGTAAAGATTCTACTTGCCTTTCTAATCACCTGCTGTAACTACATACTAACATTTTGTAATTCAGGTACTTGGATACACAGATTCCTCTTTACTATGGAGTTCCACAGTCTCCCTCCATTTAAGTAAGAAACATTTTTTCTATTCTTGCCAAAATGGATAAGGTCACATTTTTCCACCTTATATTTCATCCGCCAAATTTTTGCTGACTGACTTATCTAAATTCCTTTGTAGTCTCTTAACGTCCTCTTGACAAATTACTTTCCTTACTGTCTTTGTATCATCAGCAAAATTAGATACTACAAATTCAAGTCCCTTCATTCAAGTTATCAATATTGATACAATCTTGCAAATAGTTCTGAAACCCAAAGCAGCAATTAGCACTGCCTCCACATGTGGTTATCTGGGACACTGGTGGAGTCTATGACTTTCCACATATCAGAGGGTCTACATTTCACTCGATCAAGCTGAGCTGCCATAACTTGAAATTAATCCCTTACATTAACTTTACACTTCTTTAGACTACTTTTAAATACTTTATTATATTGGTTTTACTTTTTCTTATTCTCAGTGCTTCTCAGTTAAATCCAAGTATAGCTGCTTCTTTAAAAATGATAAGCTTTTATAATTTACAGCTTTTTAGATACAGTCATTATAAACTTTTTAACCAACCAATGACCATAAAAATTTTCAATGATGTCATCATTTTTTTGCACTCTGTTTTCGAACTCAATGCAGGCTGACTCTGAGCAGCTGAATGATGTGTCTCTGTGACTCCTGGGTAATGAGGTGTAGGCCTCAATTTATGGGCTCTTGCTCTGGTCTGCTCTCTTGTAGGTCTGATCCTTTCTGCGTCCTTTTAGTTAACCAATCCTATGGTCATGGTGTTACAATAGCAACCAACCTTGAGGTCTTATTTTGTGAAGAAATCTGAAAAAACCACATCTATAGGTTTGCTGATATTCACTTTGCTTGTCACAGCCAAAAAGGATTCTGATATATTTGTTGAACATGATTTCTCTTTCATAAAATAAAATTAAGATTCTTTTAAATGTCCTGTTAGTATCTCCTCAACAATGGATTCTAGCATTTTCCTTCTGACAGATGTTAGGCAAACTGGCCTGTGGTTTCCTGACTTCTGCCCCTGTCATTTCTTAAATAAAGGATCCATATTTATGATTTCCCAATTCGCTGGGCTCTTTCCAAAGTCTAGGGAATTTTGAGAGATCACAACCTGTGCACTTGCTTTCTCTGCAGCCACACAGGATGGTCCAGGGGACTTGTCAACAAAGTATCTGTTCAACCATTCTGCAATTTCCCAGTTTCCTATTACTAATTTCCCAGATTCATCACATAAAGGACCAAAGCAATGTTGTGAACAGTTTTGTGCCCATTATATATGGAAAATTTTACTGGTATTGGAGGCAGTCCAGAGGAGGTTCACTAGGCTGATACCAGGTATGGAGGAACTGTCTTAGGGGTGAGGTTGAGTAGATTGTGTTGAACTGATTAGAATATAGAATATGATGTGGAGGTGTCAGTGTTGGACAAAGTCAAGTCACAAGGCAGGTGAAATGGTCGCGTTCCGAAAGCTTGTGATTTCAAATAAACCTGTTGGACTATAATCCGGTGTCGTGTGACTTCTGACTTTTGAATATAGAAGTTGAGAGGCGATCTTATTGAAACATAAAAGATTCTTAGGGGACTTGACAGGGTAGATGCAGAAAGGTTTTTTCCCCTTTTGGGAGAATCTGGGAGCAGAGGGCATAATCTCATGTTTCTCTAAAGTTATCTGGGATAACAAGCTCAAGGCAAACATTCAGCTTCATTCTTGCCCCTGGAGAAGGCACACATTATTTCCATCATACAACTGCATGAGAAAATTGTACCAGTCAAGTCAGACAATCTTGTGGTAGATTAAACTATAAAACAGATTTATTCACAAGAATTGTTTACATTGGCAAACAATACCAGCAAATTGAGATTAGTCCTAATAATATGGTATTTTGAACCAGTTCTTGGAAAAATTAAACAAATAAAGGAATTAGTTAAAATATTTTGGAAGAGATTTCTTTGAATGGCATTCTTTGTAGTGACAGAACAATACTGCTCAGAGGGGGAAAAAAACCAATAATTCTTAACAGCTAATCTTTTATATGCTCACAAATGCTGGGGCTTTATTATTTCTAGTCTTGCATAATAATATAGATAAGGTAAATAAATTAAACACGAATGCACACACAGCAGTAGTGTCTACAATATAGGGCTTAAGGTTCATGAAGAAAGGGAATAAGTTAGTATAAAAATAAGGAAACATTGGAATAGGTAAGATTTTAGGAAGATGAGTACTGAGCTAACTGAAGTGATTCAGTAAGAGAAATTTGTGCACAGGAATGTACAACAAGGGTGTTTATTTTTATAAGGTGATGGGAACAGTCCAGAATAAATATATAATATTTAAAAGAGGAAACTATTTCAAATTTCAGGATTCTCTAGTTAAATAAAGGTTAAAATAAGCAGAAAACTTGAAAGAACGTGGTCTTTTGGTATGGTGATAATGAAAAATAATAAAAATAAAACAATAGTAGGAAAAAGGGAAGTATTACAAAGGCCTGTATTCTACAGTCACATAACTAAAAGGGAATTATATTTAATAAATTAAATTAATTAGGTTAGACACCGATGAATATTAATATGAATTGGTAGAGGATAAAAATGAAACTTTACAGAAATATTTACAAAGCAGGTTGCATCAGTGTAGCCAATACATGAGAAGTTAAATGCTCAATTGGCTTAAAGCAAGATGACAGATACTGTCCTAAACAAGATGGAAGTAGCATGACGTAGTTCATTTGGTGTAGAAGACTGTTCTAGTCAACTTAATACAGTTTCTAAAATGTTGGAAGTAATTATAAACCAATTACTTTAACAGCCGAGGAAGGGAATACTATAGAATCTAAAACATGTAATGAATCGCAATCCAAACAAAGAGAAAATAATTCAACGTGCTAACAAGGAAGATTGCGCTTGATAAAATACATTCGGTTCTTAGGGGAAGTGGCAGATATGGTGGATAGGGTAAACAGAACTAACGTGGTACACAAGGAATTTCAGAAAACATGACTGTATATTACTGTAGACTGGATAAATCTAGTTGCCATGTCAATGAATTGCAAGATGAAAATATTTTTGTTTCTTATCCCATACCTTCCAATCCATTGCTACAACTTATTTAAAGTCTCTTAATAATAGAAGACTCATTATGGGCCATGATAGTGTACTTTTGTTTAACATTTATTGCTGACTTCTTCTTTAAGTTTGAATATCATCACAGAATCCCTACAGTGTAGAAACAGGCCCTTCAGCCCAACAAGTCCACACCGACTCTTAGAGCATCCCACCCAGACCCATCCCCCTATAATCCACCAAATCTACCCATCCCTGAACAATACAGGCAATTTAACATGGCCAATCCATCTAGCCTGCATGTCTTTGGACTGTGGGGGGAAACCAGAGCACCCGGAGGAAACCCACGCAGACACGGGGAGAATGTGCAAACTCCACACAGACAGTCACCCGAGGGTGGAATCGAAACTGGATCCCTGGTGCTGTGAGACAACAGTGCTAACCACTGAGCCAATGTGCCCCCCCTGGCGGTGTACTCATCTTCATTTGGTATACTCATCTTCCCTTACTCCTGCATCCTTTAGTAGATTTTCATCCGGTGAATATAGTTTAAAGATAGTTACCTAACCTCTTTTATGCTTTAACCTTTTTACTGTGGAGAAAGAAATGGAGGCTAGAGAACTCAGGGAAATAAATATTGATGTTTTGAACACAATTCACATTACAGAAGACGGAATGCTGGAAGTCTTAGAAAATATAAAGGTGGATAAACCTCTGGGACCTGATCTAGTGTACAGCAGGACATAATGTGAAGTTAGGGAGGAAATTGCGGGGCTCCTTGCAGAAATATTTGTATCATCTATAAATACAGGTGAGGTGCCAGATGACTGGAGAGTTTCTAACAGTGTGCTTTGTTTAAGAAAGGATGTAAGGAGAAGCTTGGGAACTATAGACCAGCTAGCCTGACTTTGGTGGTGGGTAAGTTGTTGGAAGTGATTCTGAAAGATACAATTAATATGCATTTGGAGAGGTAAGGAACAATTAGGGATAGTCAGCATGGTTTTATGCGAAGGAAATCATGTCTCACAAACTTGAGTTTTTTTGACCAAGTAACCAAAAAGATTGCTGATGGCAGAGCAGCAGACATTGTTTACTTGGAATTTAGTAAAGCCTTTGACAAGGTTCCACATGGTAGACTAATTAGTAAAGTTAGGATCACATGGGATTCAGGGTGAGCTTGCCAATTGGGATACAAAATTGGCTTAACGGCAGGAGACAGAGAATGATGGTGTAGGGTTATTTATTGGACTGGAGGCCTGTGACCAGCAGTGTACTACAGGGATCAGCTCTGGGTCCATTTTTGTTTGTCATTTATATAAATGATTTAGATGAGAATATAGAAAGCATGGTTAGTACGTTTCCGGATGACACCAAGATTGGTGGTACAGAGGACAGTGAAGAAGGTTACCTAAGATTACAAAGAGATCCTGATCAATTGAGCCAATGCGCTGAAGAGTGGCAAATGCATTTTAATTTGGATAAATACGAGATATTACATTTTGGTAAAACAAACAAAGACAAGACTTATACAATCAAAAGTAGGACCTTGGGCGCTTCTGTAGAACAGAGACCTAGGGGTTCAGGTACATAATTCTTTGAGGTTTGCATCACATGTAGGTAGGGAGGTTAAGAAGAAATGCTTGCCTTCATTGGTCAAACCTTTGAGTATAAGTGTTGGGATGTCATGTTGAGGTTGCACAGGAAGTTGGCAAGGCCTCTTCCGCGGGACTGTGACCAGTTCTGGTCTCCCTATTGTGGAAAGGATATTATTAAGCTGGAGAGGGTTAGAAAAGATTTACCAGGATGTTGCCGGGAATGGAGGGTTTGAGTTATAAGGATAGGCTGGGGCTTTTTTCACTGGAGTGTAGGAAGTGGAGAGGTGACTTTATAGAGGTTTATAAAATAATGAGGGGTACAGATCAGGTGAATGGCAAGTGTATTTTCCCTGGGGTTGGGGATTTCAAGACTAGGGGTCATATTTTCAAGTAATGAATAAGATATTTTTGGAGGAATATGGGCCAAGTGCAAGCAGGTGGGACTAGTTTCGTTTGGCATTATTGTCGGCATGGACAGGTTGGACTGAAGAGGCTGTTTCCCTGCTGTATGACTCTATGACTCTTGATATCAATAACATCCGCAGAATATTTTAATTAGATAACTTATTAAATAAATGCAATAATTCATAGATTATCAAAACTCTAAATCCACAGACTTCCCAAAAACACTTGACTTGTCATATTCTACATTCAGTTTATCTGAAGCCATTTTCAGACAGATTGATCAACAGTAATGGGCATTTCATTTGACACTATGTCTGGGTTGATAAAATAGTTTGCCCCAGATAGTTTACAATGAGTCCTCATTATCTTTAGTAATTTTAGCAAGTTGTCGTCCCCAAACCTGAAGCAAGAGAACCCTCAATTTCCTTAATCTTACTTCAATCCTTATTAGTTAAACAACCTAAGTAACAATTAAACCAATCCAATCCAATCCAAACACTGCATAACACAATACAATCGAATGAGTCTGTGACAAAAACATACATCAATAAGCCAAAGCTTCATGTAATGAGTAGGATCCCTTGGCCTGATCAGAGTCACCATTTTTTCCTTTGAAACCTTCTGTGTCGTACATCATTTTGAAATCCATGTGATTCAACTTAGGATAATTTATTGCATAATGGTATTTCGATTCACATCTAAACTACAAGTCGATCGTAGCCCTGGCCTTCCAAGGTACATTGTTCTGTTATACTTCCTCAATTCCTAACATGTGCTATTGTTGCTACAGGCATTGTCTTTAATGCAGAGGTTGCTGGAAAAACTCAGCAGGTCTGGCAGCACCTGTGGAGAGAAATCAGAGTTAACATTTTGGGTGTAGTGACCCTTCCTCAGAACTAGTGTGTTCTGAGGAGGGGTCACTCGACCTGAAAGATTAACTGATTTCTCTCCACAAATGCTGACTGATCTGCTGAGCTTTTCCAACAATCTCTAATTTTGCTTTTGATTTACAGCATCCGCAATTCTTCTGATTTTTATTGTCTTCAGTATAACTGGGAAGAGTGCAAGACAATTAGTCCCCACAATTCCACAAGTTGGCACAAATTGTGTAAATGTATTAAATGGCAATGAAGCCACCAAAATGACCAATCTGCCTCACTGACTGCTAAAGGACAAGAACAATTCATACCAGGTTTTGTCTCTACTTATTGTAACATATTTAACTTTAATACGAGCAGAGAAAAGAAAGGATTTCTAACCTACTATTATGCAATTTGAATTGTGTTCCTTCAAAACATCCAAATACATATATACACAATTAAGAAAGACAAAAGACACAATTAACACATTCTATGAGTAGAAAAACAAATCTCTGCCAGATCAAAAGTCTTCTGTTTAAGCATGTGGATGAATTCCCTTATTTCTGACACCACAGGGTCCTCTCCTAACTGGGACTGGGCAGGTGCCTGGTCTCCAGCAAACTTGACAGTGGCCTGGCTGTCTCCTCCTTATCCAGCTGTGGAGCTTACATGAGGTGACTAGATTGTGATTCCACACTTTATAACTCTCACATACCCATTGAGGTGTCAGTCTGAGCTGGTTTTGGGGGTGACGGCGTGTTGATGGAAGCAGCTTTGCCAATGTTAGTATTCTTGGCCTCAGAAGCCGAGGAGGTGGCTTCTGGCGGAGCAGGCCATTTCTCGGCCAAGACCATGGACATCCCATTATTACATGCAAGAAACAAGGATGGCAGAGGCCAATAGAAGTGGCATGCAATCAATGAGACAGTCAGCAGGCTTTATGTAAGAGTTGCAGTGGAATGAAGAGAGATACTTACTTGGTTAGTGTGTCATGGATGTTTCAGCATATCTGCAGGAGCGGTCTGGTTTTCTCCTGCAAGTGACTGGATTCTCTCCTCGTAATGGGTGAGGAGGCTGACATCAAGCACCTTTCCATCTGTCTGAGTCTTCTGCGAACTGCCTTCTGCGCTGGTCCTCTCGGAAGAGAATACCCTGCTGCTGTAACATCCCCTCCACCAAGACCTCCACGTCCCTATTAGAAAATTACGGCAATTTTGTTCCCCTCTCCGACTTCTTCTGACTGATTGTCCATCATGAGCAAGGAAGTTTCGGAATCACAGTGCTCACCTGGGTGCACAACGGCCTTCTAAATATGGCATGGACACCAGAGATACTGGTCTTTCAGTGGATATCCTCTGAGCGGCAACTTGTTCTGAGAATGGCACATGATAAAATGGGACTAGAATCAGATGGGAGAGATGCCATTGGTGGAGTAAGTAGTTAATGAGTCAGGTTTGATAAGGTATGGCTTCCTAGCCCTCATGACGAACGTCTCTTAAAAAACTCAAAATGAAACAGCCAATAAAAAATTATTCAGCCCATTAACTCTGCTTCTCCCTCCATAGATTTTACTAAACCCAAGTGTTCACAGCATTTGTTTTCATTTCAAAGATTACCAGTTTTCCTTGCACCTCCTACCACATTTTGTTCATGATTAATGACATTGATTACAGTAGAACAGAAATGAAATGGGTTCTACAAAAGGCAAGGCAACCCACTACACCAAATTACTGCTCAGATGGTGAAGACAAAAAATCTACTCCAATGTTTTAAACACAAATACAAGAAGTTGTTTAAATTTAGGTCTAGAATTTGAGATGATGTAATATTAGTATAAAGATAAAGAAATTTAAAGAAAAGAAGAATAATTTGCCTATTTTTCAAATGCCCTCAAAGCTCTTCCCACTCAACCGCTGAAACCTGACTACAACAGAAAGCTTCGTACAAAGAACTTGTTCCAACATTGGTTACAGCGTAAATATAGCCTAAAACTAGAGTCTAAGCCCAACACTACATTGGAGCTTGGCTTTTCAATTCAATTCTCTGTAAACCTTGTCTTTTATCTACCTGTTTGGATATGTTATGACCAGTCTATGTGGGCATCAAATCCTGAAGTGGAATCAAGTCGCCATAGTTTTATCAGACATTTGGCTGCTGTCTCATTCGAGAGAGATTTAACCTGAGGTCCATCATACCTCAGATGAGGAGAGAGGTTGAGAAGGACAGTCCTTCATGGTAACTTCAGATGGTGTGGGAATTGAACCCACACTGTCGGCATCACATTGCTTCACAAACCAACCATCCAGCCAACTAGGCTGAAGTTGGATACTACCGCTGTGTCACAAAACCCTCTAACAATATCTGCATTGCACTGTAGGTTCACCCTATTGTTTTACAGTGATTAATTTGCACGACCACCAACCCTTTCATGCAAACATGATGGGAAGACACCACAAAACTCTATTTATTCATACTAATTATTAAAGCACCTCTTCAGGTAGTCAAAATGCACAAGAAAACATAGTTTGCTTTTTATTACTTGTATGACGATCCAAAATAAACTTTCTTGGTTAGTAGGAACTGCAGATGCTGGAGAATCTGAGATAACAAGGTGTAGAACTGGATGAACACAGCAGGCCAAGCAGCATCAGAGGAGCAGGAAGGCTGACGTTTCCGGCCTAGACCATTTCCATTAACCTGTCCAATATTTATCCTTTAACTAACAGGACTAATCAAACTAACTAGTCATTATCATATTGCCGTTTGTGGGAGCTTGCTGTGTGCGAATTATCACGTTTCCTATATTTTCAACAGCAACTATACTTCAAAGTACCTTATTGGCTGTAAAGTGTTTGAGGTGTCATAAAACTGCAAGTCTTCCTTTTTCTTTCTTGAAAGTTGCATTTGCTGAAAACAATACGAGCTAATCACTGTATCATCTGATATTATAAAACAGCTGCATTCACCAACACAGGAACATGTTAAGACAAGCAGCTCCAGGTTGCTGAAGCATGAAAATTCTGATTAAATTTAAAGTTGTGTTGAAGTTAATTGCTGAAGCCTCTGATATTTCTGCCTGATGCTCATTGTAAATAATCTGTATACAAATGAATTACAAGGAAGTTGCACTGTTTACACCAAGCATAGGGCTGAAACTGCTATTCCACCACCAAGATCATAGAGATGTTGACAAATATACCTTCAATTCAAAAAACACTGACATTCAAACTATGGTATGCATGTCAACAATTATTCTACTCTCACCTGGCAATGCCCAGCCATGATTGTTCAGAGCCTTCTATCATGCACTAATTCAAAATCTAAATGGATGCTAGTTCAAGCTCCACTTCATACACAGATCACTTCATAAAATTACCAGTATTTTTACTTCTCATTATCAAGTTTCTTAACATACTCCTTAGCCATATTCTGACAAGACCATTAAGCATCAATTCCACTTACCACAACTTACTTCTGCCAAATCAACATATTACATAGAATATAGATAATGCAATAATACAGATCAGACATGAGGTATATAGCAGAAGGTAATGGATAATAAATCTTAATGATACAGGAAACTAGAAAATAATCAGTAATCAATCCTAAGCATTTCATGGGATGCTATCAGTATTTGTCTACAGAGCACAGAGCCTCATAGAAATCTGAAAGAAAGGTCAGTCCACGTGAATCCACTGCAATTCTGTCACTATTAGCTAGTGAGGGCCTTTCAATGTACTTGACAACAAAAGCTTTGATTTTTCAAAAGGTATTTAGAAGTTGGGGATTGGAAGTTATTATCTCTGTCAAATGTTTACAGATTCACAACATAATTGAAAAAAAACTATAGTTTTGTTTTCTGTAGTGCAACTGTTCAATAATGCTTGAATTGATTCATTGTAGTTTGGATTTCAGGTCTAGGAAAATTTTCATGGTTTATCTTTGAATTTTACTTCTACTTATTCTTCTTCCTTGCGAGATTAAATAAATTGTATCCCTCCAGTCCAACACTGCGCAAGTCAATTGGAATGATCTGAATTCTTCAATCTTTATTTCCTCATAGATGCAATATATAAGTTGTAAGTTTCAATTACAAGACAGTACTCCGTTTTCCACTTCAATTGCTACAAAGCCACAGTGTGCTTATTTTGGTCTTGACTTGGGTGATATCCTTGAGCTAAAAGCTTGTGATTTCAATTCCAGTTCAGTACAAAAGCATTATATTTGCTGAAAATGGCATTCTGAATTGAGTGGTGCTATTTTTCAAATACGACATTAAAATGGATATTCTGCCCAGTCCATTCAAATGGATTCCAAAGACCTCGTAGCATAGTGACCAATAATTGTTTATCAAATTGTTTACATTGCAAGAATCATCAACAATCAGAGGTCACAGTTTATAATGGACAGCCCGGTACAGCTTTGATAGGCCAAGTGACCTTTTTCTGAGTTGAAACCAATCTACAAATTGGTCATTACATTGTAGTTTGTGAGACTCTTTTGTGCATGAATTGACTGCCTTGTTTTCCTACAGGACAATAGTGACCAAACTTGAAAAGCACTTCATTGTTCGTAACTTACTTTGAGATATCCAAAGCTCGTGAAAAGTCATGAAAGGCGATCATTTATTGCATGACTTTCTTTCTTTAAGCTACTCCACTGCATTATAGCTGGAGGTCACAAAGAGAATACTTTATATTTACAATTCTAAAGTGAGGAGGAGATCTGCATTTTACACATGGATCCACTTTCCTAACATTTGCAGCTTGAAGAGGGCATGTGTAATGTATATGCTGTTATTTAATAATGAAATATTTATGTAAATGTCTGATCCTTAGAGATTAGGAATTTTTTCTGAGCAGAATAGAGTTTTCTTCTAATTTGGGTGTGGGCTGTTCAGAGCTCATCGTACATTTTACGAACCTCGTCAATGTACTTGTCTCTAATCAAATATGTTTTCATTATTTCATATATGAGGAATTTGCATGTGCTTCACATACAGTGGAGCTCAGACAGGCTCACATCCAACTTGCAGATATAAATCTTACCGCCAATTAGAAATTTTAGACTTAATTTAATTTTCCTGTTGGCAGCCTTTGGGTTTGGAAAGCAACATCCAGCTTACACATTTTTAGCATTAGTCATCTTTCAGAATACTGTACAGTTAAGAGTCCAGCAGCTGAGGTCTCACACACACCTTTATCTGAGATTATATGCGTCATTAAGACAAAATTATTTATTTAATTTAGAATAAGCAGTTAGTTATTAGACCAAATAAAATCTAGTCACTAAAAATGTGATTGTACAAAAAAAAATCAATAATCAAATTGCCAGGAGTAGAATATTTGATTTAAAAATCCTATCATATACTCAAATATGAAGTCAGAGTAGGAGAGCATTTGTTTACAACAGTTATGTTCTAGGGTTTATTCTACACTGGTCAAACTAAATAAAGAAAACTAGCCAAAATATATTTGCTTCTGTGCTTGC
>NW_025966361.1:0-12475 GCF_021869965.1 Rhincodon typus
ACTGCCATAGTATTAAGGGCTGGAATGGGGAGGAATTTGTTACGTGTGTTCAGGAAAAATTTCTCAATTAATATATAGATGGCCCTACCAGAGGAGGGGCAAAACTTGAACTCCTCTTGGTAAATGAGGCAGTGAAAGTGACTGAGGTGCTAGTCGGGGAGTACTTTGGGACCAATGACCATAAATTAATTAGTTTTAAAAGTTATGGAAAAGGATAGCTCTGGTCCATATGTTAAAGTTCTAAACTGGGGCAAGGCTAATTTTGATGCTATTAGACGGGAACTTTCAAAAGTTATTTGGGGCAGGCTGTTCACAGGTCAAGGGCTGTGTGGCAAGTGGGAGGCTTTCAAAAGTGAGATAATGAGATTTCATGGCCAGCATGCTCCTGTTAGGCAAGGCTGGCAGAAGTAGGGAACACTGGATGACTAGAGACATTGAAGCTCTGGTCAAGAAAAAGATGGCATATGTCAGGAATAGGCAGTTGGAATCAAGTGAATCCCTTAAGGATTTCAGATTTAAGTTTTATTGTCACGTATAATCAAGTACGGGGTACAAGAATACAGTGAAAAGAATACAATGTTGCCACATATGGCACCATCTTTGGTACAAAATCTTAGTTACAGAAATAGAAAAATAAAGAAATAAGTTAAAAGGTCAGCACTACAGTCTTAGCATTAAAGTAGAAAAATAAAGAAATAAAGCCAAAATATCAAACTTAACAGTCCTTTCTTGAGCTATGGGCCTGCAGATGCTTCAAGCTAAGCTTCCGAAGAGAATTCACGCTCTCCCAATTTGGGCATGCTTTGTTTTTTTTAAGTGTCCATCTCAGTCATAGAGAAAAAGGCCCTTCAGCTCATTGCGCATACACCAGTCAAAAACAACCATAAATTATTCTAATCCCATTTTCTAGCACTTGGCCTTGTATGTCTTGGTACTGCAAGTGCACATTTACATTCTTAAATGACATACTTTCAAAATGTCCTGTGGGTTCATGGCTCAACTACCCTTTAAGGCATTTAATTCCTAATACCCATCAACCACTGAATGAAGATGATTTTCCTTAAATCCCTCTGACTCCTAATCTTAAAACTGTGTCTCCTGGTTATTCACCCCTCTAATAAGGGAGGGGAATCATTTCTCCCTATCTATCCTGTCTATGCTCCACAGAACTTTGTAGAATTCAAATCAGCTCACCCCTCAACCTTCTCTGTTCTAAGGAGAACAACTGCAGCCTGTCTGGTCTCTCTTCACAACAGAATCATTTCAGCACAGGCAACATCTGGCGAATCTCTTCTGGCCCTTTTTGAGTGCCATCACCTCCTTCCTACAGTGTTGCAACTAGAACTACATTGGTTGGAAGGAGGCAGGGAGGGAGGGAAGAGATGGCAACCGTTATGTGGTCACTTGGATTTGAAAGGAATCAAGGGGAATGGGGAGAAAGTGGGAATAGGGCACTGAGATGCAGGATTGTCCACAAATAGCATAGCAGGCCTAAAGGGCAGAATGGCCTGGTCTTGCTGTCAGTTTTTATGCATACAATATAGTTGAAGGGTCAAAATTAAGGGGGCACAACTTTAAACTGAAAAATAGGAGGGTTTGAGGAAGAAATGTGCACCCAGAGGTTTGGGGAAGGAGGCTTCTGGATCTAGAATGCACTAGTTAAGGCGGGTAACCTCACAACCTTTAAAAGTGAACACTTTGACGTGTCATAACATTCATGGCTATAGAGGTAGTACAGCAAAGTAAGACCAGTGCAGGTAGTATTAGGGTCCGCGATCTGACCTTCGAAAGCTTGTACTTACGAGCATTGGGTGTAATTTTAAAGCAGAGATCGGAAGGGTCAGATGACTCTCTCCATAGATACCGCCAGACCTGGGCAGTATCTCCGGGTATTTCTGCTTTGTGTTTCAGATTTCCAGCACTGTTTTGTGCAGTTTTAAAGAGACATAGGAACAATCCCTGACAAAAATCGACTCGCCAACGGACTCCGCAAGGGAAAAGCCTCACAGCCCGGGGACTACCTGCCCGGTATTTTTGCTTTAGCGGTAAAGATTCGACAGGCCGACTTTTATACTAGACGGTTCTACAGCACTCTACCTGAGCCCTAACCCCTAATCTACGTGACCCTCCACCAACACCTTCTCCTCGCCGCTTTTCACAGGGTGGCGGTTTGGGCGGGAATTTCAAACCGCCTCGAGGCTGCTGAGTGCGCGTGGGTTGGGGGGTGAGGGGGGGCGGGGAATGCGTCAGCGCCACTGACGTCAGACGGCGGTGTCACGCGCTTTCATTGCGCACCGCGAGAGGTGGGTGGGCAGTCGCGGCTGCGCCTGCGCGCGCTGGCCTGCGGCGCGCTATTGGAAGAGGTCGGGGGGGGGGCGCGTCCGTCCGTGCGTGCGCGCTCTCGCGAGCTGTCCGTTTAAATGTAAACAAGAGGCGTCGGGCGAAACGCACGCGAGAAAGGGAGGGGGGAAGGAAAGGGAAAAAAAAACCCCTTCCGACCATTAACTCCTTGAACCCGGGGTGGTAGCTGCCATTTCTTTCATCCCCTCTGCACCTCTTTCGATACGTCGTCCGGTCTTTCGAAAGCAGCAGTGGTGCGTGTTTTCGTCTTGGCGCTATTTGTGCGAGGGGGGAGGGCGGGGAAGGAACGGCGCGGGGCCTAGGCCTCAGGCTCCGGTCTGTTCTTCACGCTGTTCCCGCTCTGAGCGAGCGAGGGGGAGGGAGGTTTAAAAAAAAAACAAACCCGCCGTCATCCCGCGGCCCAGCCCTTTGGATCCCCGCTGCTGATTCAGGCCAGCCTCCACCATCTACACACACACACATGCACTCTCCACCATCACCACCTGCTTGATCAGAGGAGACGAAAGGTAAAAGACTACATGAAAGGAGAGCCTTGCGTTTGGTTTGTTTTCATTAATCAAAAGCGTTCTTGTGTGCTCACTTAGATCCAGGTGAATAACTGTCTCTTTTATATTCCCCTCTTGACCTGACTCATCATTGGTTATAGAGTCGGGCTATTTGGTGCTGTCAGAGTCCGAAAGTGCAGTGTCATCGCCAGGACTTAATTTTGTCTCGGTTGTTCACCCAAACCCTTATTTTTGTTATTAATTTCGTTGTCAGTAATTGGTTTGTTTCGGGTTTTATTCTAAAATCCCAATGCAGCATAGACCCGCGCCGTTTTTTTAAAAAAAAATGTTTGTCAGGCTATCCAATTGTGGGGGGCATCACATCCGCGCTGGACTCGAAGTCTCTTACTTGCTACTAAAGTGAAAAGAGGCAAGCGGGTCAACAGTGTATTTTATTTTAATTCATCAGTACGTGCCAAAGGATAGCATTTGTAGTTGGGGATAGTGAGCTTCGTTCAACCGGTGTAGTTTGTTGTAGCAGTTGAGTTAACCATATTGCTGTGGTGTTGGAAGCGTGTAGGTTAGAACAGTACAGGCCCTTCGGCCCCACAATGTTGTGCCGACCTATTATCCTACTCTAAGATCAAACTACCCTACATTTTATTATCGTCCACGTGCCTATCCAAGAGTCGCTTAAATGTCACTAAAGTATCTGACTCCACTACCACTGCTGGCAAAGCATTCTACGCACCCACCACTCTCTGTGTAAAGAAACTACCTCTGACATCTCCCCTATACCTTCCTCCAATCACCTTAAAATTATGCCCCCTCGTAATAGTCATTTCCACCCTGGGAAAAGGTCTCTGCTATCCACTCTATCTATGCCTCTCATCATCTTGTACACCTCTATCAAGTCACCTGTCATCCTCCTTCGCTCCAATGAAAAAAGCCCTAGCTCACTCAACCTTGCCTTATAAAACCTGCCCTCCAGTCCAGGAAGCATCCTGGTAAGTCTCCTCTGCACCCTGTCTAAAGCTTCCACATCTTTCCCATAATGATGTGACCAGAACTGAACACAATATTCCAAGTGTAGTCTAGCCTGTGTTTTATAGAGCTGCAGCATAACCTCACGGCTCTTAACCTCAATTCCCCTGCCAATGAGAGCCAACCCACCATATGCCTTCTTTACACCCTATCAACTTAGGCCAGGCAAGGACAACAGATTTCCAACATGGTAAATCTAACTTTAATATTGTATAAGAAAATCTCAAGTGTCGTGCTTACCATTACTGTGAGCCATTTTTAATTCCATATTTATATCACTGAATTCTGTAACTACTGTTTTGGCATTTGAACTGTTTGCTGGAATTTTAGTCCAGAGCTCTGGACTAATCATTCAGTAATACAGCCAGTATGTTACTTGTATCTAATCATGCATTCTGTTACAGGAATTACCAGATAGCAATTAGGAGTGGGACATGAGGTTTTTTTTTTTGTTGTCGTTTCTTCCACAGTATTTTGAGGATGTCACAGCAAGTTGAATTCTCACTATTTAATCTATCAAAAAATAGCATGATTGAACCTTGCTCTTTCAGGCATGTTTACCTTGGTACCACACTTTTAAAAAAGATCCATTTGCCTACTATACTACCAAATGGTGTTAACAATGAATTTAGTTAATGGTTAACATCAATAACTGGGCATATTGTGTATTGTTGATTTAAATTTTGAGTATTCTCAATTAGGACGAGGGATTAGTTCATGAAAATGTTTTTGACCTGGCGTATCTTCCTGCTTCAACATAATTGACAGCATTCTGGCTTCCAGTAGATGATTTTGTGTGTGTGTGTGTGTGTGTATGCGCGCGCGCACTAATTTGATCTGCATTCATGATTCTTAAAATAAATCTGGTTGCAGGTAATGTAATCTACATGCATCTGCTTAATCAGTTTTAGTCAGCTACTTCAGAAGTTCTGACATAGGACAGCTAGTTTAACTTATTGCTGTTTATGGATAAAAAATCAATTAAATGTTTTAATGAATTTTTAGAGATATAAATTTTTGTCAAGATGCTCGGCTACTGAAGTGGCCGACTGCTGTGAAGTCTGTGAATTGCATTTGGGACATTTGAAGAACATAAAGGTGCATTACACATGAAGTTAGAATCAATATGGGGAGTACTGTGGCTTAGCAGTTAGCAATGTTGCCTCACAGTGCTAGGGATCTGGGTTTGATCGCAACCTCGGGCGACTGTCTGTGCAAAGTCTGCACAGATGTTCTCCTCGTGTCTGCCTGAGTTTACTTCAAGTGGTTCGGTTCCCTCCCGTAGTCCAAAGTTGTGCAGGTTAGGTGGATTGGCCATGCTAAATTGCCCATATTGTCCATCGATGTGCAGACTAGGTGGATTAGCCATGGGGAATGCAGGGTTATAGATATGGTCAGGAGGTGTCTCACCTGAAAAATGTTACCTTAAACAGCAGAACACTGCAGTACTAAAGCTGTGAAGATAAAACCAAGTTATGTGCTTTGGTCTCTGGATGGGTGGACATCACCGAACAATAACTCAGAATTTGAAACCTGGTCAATACGGTACTCTCTTGCAAAAACAAAAGGTGCCGTAAGGTAACGTTATACTTCGAAGACTCTTGTGTATCTACAGATGCTCCCAGAGTTACAAACAGGTTCCGTTTCTGAGTACGCTTGTAAATTGACCTGTATGCAAGTCAGAACAAATACAGTACGATATAAAATATTCGAGCAAACTTTCGTATTTTGGGTTCTCAATTGTGCAATGGGATCTCATTTGTAAGCATGAGTGTTTGTAAGTGAGGGGCCCACTGTATGTATCCTTCTGTTCTAGTGCTCCTAATGTCAACTGGTCAAAACCACCACTTTATGTTTGATTGCACAGGTAGCTATTGCAAGGCTTTACAGAAACATTTGTAGCAGAACTAAAGATTGGTTCGTTGAGCTTCAAAGAGGGTCTCAAAAGAAGAAAGGGAAGTGGAGGAATTTGGGAAGAGCACTTAAACAGACAGCAGAGGTAGCTGAAGGTATGGCCCAGATTGGGGGAAATGTTGGAATTGGAGGCCAGAATGAAGATAATGGACAGTTAAGGGAAATGAGATTGCAGACTTGAATGAGGCTAGACGTTGGCAAGGAAAAGGCCTTGGACAATTCAAAATTTGAATGAGAATTGAAAATTTAGGCTCTTCAGGAATTGGAATGAGCGTATGGTGACATCAGAATAGGATACAGATGGATGAGATGAAATGTTATTGCCAGTTGTAGCAGACTGGCTGAGTACTGAAGTAATAAAGTTTGGAGGCGACACAATATGGATAAAAGTTGCAGTAGGTGGATTAAGGTAAGGGTAGAAGTGTGCATTGTTAGACTAGCACAAGTAAGTTGACCTTTGATCATAGACCAGGCCAGGATGATCGATTCCCTTCCCCAAAAGGTGTTAGTGACCCAGATCGGATTTTACCACAATGACTACCTTCATGGTCACTGTCATTGAAATGAACTCTATTTTCCAGATGTTAATTGAATTTAAATTCCATGGTGGGATCTGAACCTGTGCCATCAGAACATTCGCCTGACTTCTGGCTTACTAACTAATCTAGTGATGTTATCATTATTGCCACTGTCTCTCCACTTTACACTCTAAACTGTAGCTTGGAGTTCTAGTCCCCAAACTGTGCTTGAAACTCTATATACTCCACAATATTCCCCACCACAATTCTCCTTGTCTCTTCCAGTTCTGTCTCCAATAACATACACCCCTCCTCTAGAGGCCGCGCCAGCTGCATCATTTCCAATGTTTTGTGCGGAATCGCTCTACAGAGCTCCACAGTGCATATTGCATCTCATGGTAGGTTCTGTTTGTGGATGTGCCCAATTTTGTCAATTTAATGTGGCTCAGGGATGGACAGGACTGACAGCTTAATGTTTCAGGGTATAGATGATATAGGAAGGATAGAAAGGGGGTGCAAGAGAGGAGGGGGAATGGTTGGGGATAACATTAAGGCTGTTTTTGGGGTGGAGATTCCTGGGAGTACCTCCAGTGAAGCTATTTGAGTGGAATTGAGAAATAGGGATGATCATCTTATTGGGATTGTACGAGAGGCCACCCCAGTAGTCAGCGGGAAATTGAGAAGCAACTTTGTAAGGAAATCTAGAGTATCTGTAAGAATAATAGGGTTGGACTGTTACGGGATTGTAACTTTCCAAACATAGATTGAGACTGCCATTGCGTGAAGGGCTTGGATGGAGAGGAATTTATGTGTACAAGAAAAGTTTCTTCAGTATGTAGACACACCTGCTAGAGAAGGAGAAACAATTGATCTTATGGGAAATAAGGCAGGGTAAGTGACTGAGGGGTCAGTGGGGGAGTACTTTGGGACCAGTGATCATAACTATTTTAAAACTAATAGAATTATGGGAAAGGATAGACCTGATATAAAAGTTAGTATTAAAATTGGAGGAAGGCCAATTTTGATGGTATTGGTGAAAACTTTCAAAATTGATTGGGGGAGGCTATTTGCAGGTCAAGAGATGGCTGGAAAGTGGGAAGCTTTTGAAAATGGAGATAACTAGAATCCAGAGATAGTGTTTCTGTTACTGTGGAGGGTAAGGCTGATAGATGTAGGGAATGCTGGATAACCAGAGGAATTGAGGCTCTAGTCAAGAAAAAACAGAGGCATATGTCAAGTATAGACTACTGGGATCGAGTGAATACACAGAAGAGTAGAAGGACAGTAAAAATGTACTCTAGGGAAATCAGGAGGGTGAAAAGAGGGTATGAAATTGCTTTGGCAAATAGGGTTAAGGGGAATGCAGAGAGATTCTACGTGTACATAAAGGACAAAAGAGTAACAAGGGAGAGCATAGGGCCCCTGAAAGATGATAATTCCTGTCTGTGGAACCGCAGGAAATGGGTGAGGAGATAAACAAGTATTTCGTGTAGGTTTTTACTGTGGAGAAGGATATGGAAGGCTAGAGAAATTAGCAAAATAAATAGTCATGTTTTAAAGCCTCCACATTAGAGGAGGAAGTGCTGGATGTTGTAAAACTCATAATTGGTGGATAAAAGCTGGAACCTGATCGAGTGTACCCCAGAAATTTGTGAGAAACTAGGGAAGTGATCGCTGGGCCCCTTGGTGAGAGTTTTGATTCATTGATAACCACGGGTGAAGTGCGGAAGACTGAAGGTTGGCTAATGTGGTACCAGTATCTAAGAAGGATGGTAAGGAAAATCCAGGGAACTATACTTGGAGCTATGAAATTGTTGCTCACAGAGACTTGGTTAAGGGAGGGACAAGATTGGCAGCTTAACATTCCAGGATACAGATGTTTCAGACAAGATTGAGTGGGATGTAAAAGGGGTGGGGAAATTGCACTAGTTAAGGTGAATATCACAGCTGTACTGCAGGAGGGCACCTCGGATGGCTCATACAGCGAGGCAATATTGGTAGAACTTAGGAATAGGAAGGTTGCATTTACAATGTTTGGGTTTTACTATAGGCCTCCCAACAGCCAGTGGGCGATAGAATTGACGGGGACTCACTTAGTGCTTGGGGCTTGGATGGGGCAGAGTTTGTAAAGAACATCCAGGAGGGTTTCTTGAAACAGTATGTAGAAAGTACAACTAAGACAGGGGCTATACTGGACCTAGTATTGGGGAATGAGCCTGGCCAAGTGGTCGATGTCTCAGTAGGGGAGCAGCTCGGGGACAGTGATCACAATTCAGTAAGCTATAAGGTACTGATGGATAAAGATGGGTGTAGTTGTCAGGTGAAGGTGCTGCATTAGGGAAAGGCTAATTACAACAATATTAGGCAGGAACTGAAGAATGTAGATTGGAGGCAGATGCTTGAGGGCAAATTGCATCTGGTATGTGGGGGGCTTTCAAGTGTATGCTGCTGGGAACTCTGGACCGGCATGTCCTGTAAGGATGAGGGATAAGTATGGCAAGTTTGGGGAACCTTTGATAGTGAGAGATATTTTGAGCCTAGTCATAAAGAAAAAGGAAGCATTTGTCAAGGCTTCGAGGCTGGGAATACACAAAGCAAAGGTGGAATACAAGGAAAGTCGAAAGAAACTTAAGCAAGGAGTCAGGAGGGCTAACGGGTCATGAAAAGTAATTGGCCAGCAGGATTAAGGAAAATCCCAAGGCTTTTTATACATGTATAAAGCGCAAGAGGGTAGCCAGGGAGGGGTTGGCCCACTCAAGGACAGGACTGGGAAGGGAATTTATGTGTGGAGCTAGAGTAAATGGGCAAGGTATTAAATGAGTACTTTGCGTCAGTATTCGCAGTAGAGAAGGACTTGATGGATGATGGGTCGGGGGGGAAGGGTGTGTAGATAGTTTGGGTCATGTTGAGATCAAAAGGGAGGAGGTGTTGGGGGTCTTGAAAAACGTTAAGGTAGACAAGTCCCCAGGGCCTGGTGGGACATACCACAGAATACTGAGAGAGGCAAGGGAGGAAATTGCTGGGGCCTTGAGAGAAATCTTTGCATCGTCACTGGCTACAAGGGAGGTCCCAGAGGATTGGAGAATAGCCAATCTTCTTCTCTTAAGAAGAGTGGTAGGGATAATCTGGCTAATTACAGGCCGGTGAGCCTTACGTCAGTGGTAGGGAAATTATTGGAGAGGATTCTTCAAGACAGGATTTACTCCCACTTGGAAATAAGTCACTGTATTAGCGAGAGGCAACACTGTTTTGTGAAGGGGAGATCATGCCTCACTAACTTGGTTGAGGAAGTGACAAAGATGATCAGTGAGGGTAGGGCAGTGGATGTTGTCTACGTGGACTTCAGTAAAGCCTTTGACAAGGTTCCTCATGGCAGACGGATACAGAAGATAAAGTTACATGGGGTCAGAGATGAGCTTGCAAGATGGATTTTAAAAAAACTGGTTCAGTAGTGGAAGCGTGTGTTTCTGGATGGAGGGCTATGACTAGCGGTGTTCCTCAGGGATCAGTGTTAGGACGTTTTGCTATTTATAATTGGTTTGATTAGTTAGTTTGCGGATGACAGAAAGGTTGGTGGAATAGTGGATATTGATGAGGGCTGTCTGAAGATGCAGCAGGATGTAGATCCATTGGTGACTTGAGCAAAGAGACAGCAGATGGCGTTTAATCCGGAAAAATGTGAGGTAATGGATTTCGGAAGGTCTAATCCAGAAGAAAAATATACAGTAAATGGCAGAACCCTTAAGAGTACTGATTGGCAGAGGGATCTGGGTCTACAGGTACACAGGTCACAAAGTGGCAACGCAGGTGGAGAAGGTAGTCAACAAGAAATACAGCAAACTTGCCTTTGTCGGCCAAGGCATTGAGCTTAAAAATTGGCAGGTAATGTTGCAGCTTTACAGAACTTTGGGCCACATTTGGAATATTATGTTCAATTCTGGTTGTCACACTACCAGAAGGATGTGGTGGCTTTGGAGAGGGTACAGAAAAGATTTACCAGGATGTTACCTGGTATGGAGGACATTAACTATGAGGAGAGGTTGGAGAAACTTGGGTTGTTCTTACTGGAATGATGGAGATTGAGGGGGGGAACCTGATAGAGGTCTACAAGATTATGAAGGGCATGGACAGACTGGACAGTCAGAAGCTTTACCCAGGATGGAAGAGTTAGATACTAGGGGGCGTAAGTTTAAGATGCGAGGGGCAAGGTTGAAAGGTGATGTACGAGGCAAGTTTTTCTTTTACACCGAGGGTGGTGCCTGGAAGTCGCTGCTGGGGGAGGTAGTGGAAGCAGATACGATAGTGACTTTTAATGGGTGTCTTGACAGATACATGAATAGAGGGATGCGGTCCCCGGAGGGTAGCGGGTTTTAGTTCTGATGGGCGGTGCAGGCTTGGAGGGCTGAAGGGCCTGTCCCTGTGCTGTAATTTTCTTTGTTCAATAGACTGGTGAACCGGATGCAAGTAGTGGCTAAGTTGTTGTAGGAAATTCTGAGACAGGATTTACATGTATTTGGAAAGGCACGGACTGATTAGGAATACACAGCGTGGCTTTGTGTGTGGGGAAATTGGATTTCACCAGCTTGATTGAGTTTTTTTTTTGAAGAAGTGACCTAGAAGATTGATTAAGTAGAGTGGTGAATGTTGTCTGTATGAACATCAACATGTTTGACAAGATTCTGCATGGCTGGTTAGCAAGGTTAGATTACATTAAGTCCTGGGAGAACTAGCCATTTGGTTGGTAGGAGACAAAAGAGAGTGGTGGAAGGTTGCTTTACGAACTGGAGGCCTGTGACAAACAATATGCTACATGGATCGATGCTGGATCCACTGCTTTTTGTAATTTATATAAATCCTTTGGATATAAAGGATTTGATATAGGAGCTATAGTTAGTAAGTTTGCCGATGACACCAAAATTGCTGGTGTGGTGGACAGCAAAGAAGGTTATCGAGGGGGTGCAACAGGACTTTGATCAGATGGGCCAAGGGGTGGCAGATGGAGTTTAATTCGGATAAATGTGAGGTGCTGCATTTTAGAAAAGCAAATTGGAGCAGGATTTATTCACCTTTTTAATGGTAAGGTTCTGGACAGTGTTGCTGAACAAAGAGACCTTGGGATGCAGATTCATGATACCTTGAAGGTGGAGTTTGAAGCTGATAGGGTAGTGAAGAGGGCATTTAGTATGCTTGCCTTCATTGGTCAGTGCATTGAATATAGGAATTGGGAGGTCATGCTGTGGCTTACAGGACATTAATTAGGCCACTTTTGAAATCATGTATTCAGTTCTGGTCTCCCTGCTTTAGGAAAGATGTTGTGAAACTTGAAAGGGTTCAGAAAAGACTTCCAAGGATGTTGCTGAGGTTGGAGGGTATGAGCTATAGGAAGAGGCTGAATAGGCTGGGGCATTTTTTCCCTGGAATGTTGGAGGCTCGGGTGACCTTTTTAGAAGGATTACAAAATCTTGAGGGGCATGGATAGGGTGAGTAGCCAAGGTTTTCTTCCCCAAGGTAGGTGAGTCCAAAACTAGACGGCATAGGCTTAAGGTGAGCAGGGAAGGATTTAAGAGACCTAAAGGACAATGTTTTCCCGCAGAGGGTGGCGTGTGTATGAAATGAGTTGCCAGAGGAAGTGGTGGAGGCGGTTATAATTACAAAATTTGAAAGGCATCTGGGTGGGTACATGAATAGGAAGGGTTTAGAGGATATGGGGCAAATGCTGGCAAATGGGACTGGAGTCATTTAGGATACCTGGTTGAGATGGATGAATTAGACCAAAAGGTCTGTTTCCATGCTGGACAACTCTATGCTAGTTGCTTCATGTTCTTATTTACCTGTGCCATCTCTTCCGTTTATTTCCTCAGTGTGCGTGTACACCCACTTTGCCTAGCTACCATTTTTCCTTGAATGATTATTCAGTAAAATTTACAAGGAACAATTTAAAACTATCTTTGAAGATTGATGTCTGTGCTGTATCTGATCATCTTGAGGACATGCTGAAGGATCTTGATTGTATTATTGTTTTTGGGAACCTTTGGTTTTAACATGGATGAAGCCATGTCTAATTTTAGGTTTGATTTGAGTTCTGTAGTTTCAAGTAGAGAAGTTTACTTTTCAATTAATCTGAGAAATGTGTGGGTTCCTGGGAACTTGTTT
>NW_025966361.1:12875-50000 GCF_021869965.1 Rhincodon typus
ACCCTTCATCAGATGAAGGGTCTAGGCCCGAAATGTCAGCCTTTCTGCTCCTATGATGCTGCTTGGCCTGCTGTGTTCATCCAGCCCTGCACCTTGTTGTCTTGGATTCTCCAGCATCTGCAGTTCCTACTATCTTTGGTTTTGAATAGTTCAGTGCATTAGAAAATGAGGGTAAGGAGAGTGGGAAAGTTAGTCAGTTGCACACCAGCAGTATATCCTATTGCAGAGGGCAACAGAGAGGGAAAGTGTGCAGTGAGCTTTTGCTCCCCCTCGTTCTGACCATTTTCCTGAATATGGCTCCATCTTTACTTCCTAAAGTGGAAAGGCATGGGCACAGGCAATGTCTTTATCCATATTAGTCACACTTGGGCTTCTTGTGACTTGAATAAGCCTTCTGAACAGGAGATTGAGAAGCTGGTCTTGAATGTGTCAAGAAAGTGGTGGGAAAGAAGGGCAGACAGAATGAAGACAATCATGTAGCTGGTCTGGGCAGAGAAGGGAGCTAGAGCATTTGCTGGTAGTTTAAAGATGTTCATTGAGCAATAGTCAGTTTGTTGCTGATTATACTGTAGAAACTTTTATAGGTATATCTGCCGTATCCACGTGGTCACCCAATCCTTCATTCCTATGGGATTTAACTTTGTGAATGGAGATAAAATTCAAGATTTAGTGCAAGTAGTGGGTGGGTGTATGCTAAATGGACGTAAGGAACATAGCCTCGTGATTTGATCAAACAAAGTGGGAGAATTGGAACTAATGAGGATTCCCAAAGATGTGATGGGAATGTAGACTGTTAGCAGAATGAGCAGATGAACGGGAGTTGAATTTAACTCTGATCAATTTTCTCAGTATAGAAAGTGGTCTTTCAGTGATCTCATCGGTCATCAAGCTTCTTGCTATTCTAATCATACGTGGCTTATTAGTACTTGAAATGCCATGGCATACAAGGGTATCTGAATAGTTTTTCTATGTCTTGAGGGCTTCTTCCTCTGTCACCCCTTTAGGCAGGTTCCAGGTGCTCATCACCCTCAGTGAAATAATTTTTTTCCCTCAAACCCCCTGTAAACCTTTTGTTCCTCATCTTTAAACTGTGCCCCTGGTTATTGACTCTGAGGGGAAAGTTCCTCCCATCTACCCTACTTTTGGCCAAATGAGATACAGGGAAGAGCTGTCGGGTGGGTTTCATATTGGTTTGTTCAAGTTCAAAGTATGTTGGACGATCAATTTTTAATGACTTTAGTGAAATGTAAAGCATAGAAAACCTGTTTCATTTAATTGCATTGATTTTTGGGAGTAAGATTTATGTTGAGGGGATATTGCTGCTCTTGAATAGATCAAGGTCTTTACTGTAATTACTGAGAGACTGGCAATTAAGTTTAGACTCCTAAGTCATGACAATTGACCACCGATTGGAGTTTTTAAATGGGGGGGGGGGGGAAAAAAGGATGGGGAAAAGTTTTTTGAAAGAAAACTTAATAGAAAAAAAGAGAGAACTGCAGATTTTGTAAATCAAACAAAACAGAAATTGCTGGTAAAGCTCAGCAGGTCTGGCAGCATACGTGAAGACAGTGTTGCATAGGTTTGGAGTCATGAATAGGCCAGGCAATGTCCAGTTAGTAAAGGCATGAGCAAAGATTTCAACAGCAGCTGAGCTTAGATAACTGAGGATGTTGTGGAGGTTGGGGGAGAAGGTCTGAATGTGAGGTTGGAAGCTCATTTGGGATCAAATTTGACACCAAGATTGCAAAAGTCTAAGTTGCTAGAGAGCAGGATGGAATAAACAATTATAGACCCAAACTAAACTGTTCTGAAAACAGTGGTTTTCTGGGAATTTATTTGGAGGTAATCTCTGCTGGGATGTTGGGTACGTAGTCTGCTAATTTAACAGCAGCAGCAGAGGAGAGAGGAATGTTGGTGTGCTAGATTGGGTGTCAGTACAAGAAAATTAATGCTGTGCCTTCAAATGATGTTGGCTAGGACACTACCTGGGTGAGAAATAGGAGAAGAACCAAGAATTTATAATTGATAGACAGTCGTACCTAGTTAAATTATAGTGCAAAGGTGTAGGAGGAGGATGGTGTGATCAAAAGTCAAAGGCTGCAGTCATGTGGAGATAAAGTTTTACCTTTATCACAATCCTGTTGCATTTCATTAACAACTTTACGAACTGTTGCTTTTGGTATTGTGGCAGAGTTGGAAACTGATTTCAAGAATTCAAGCTGAGTTTCTGGAAAATATTTGAAATAGATGGCAGGTAGCAGTATACGTTCAAGGACTTGAGACGCAAGGGGTTCTAGAGATTATGATGCCAGTTGACGGGCCCAAATTGAAATCTGACTTGATAGGTCTTGTTTTGTTTTGGTCTGTCATTGCATGCTTGTTTCAATGTTTAGTTTGAACAAAAAAAAGTGTATTAAGCAAAAGAAGAAATGATAAAGCAGAATAAGCCAGGTTATTTACTTAAAATGTACTTTAAAGATTTTGAAACACATGGTAACATAAATCATTGATCCCAAAACACTCTGGTACAGCACTCGGGAAGTTAGCCTTTTTTGAATAGCTCCTCCACTCCCAATCTGGTAAATTTTGAACTGCTTCCTGGAGCAAGTTTCACCCGAGGTTAAATGTTCTCAATTCAAATAACCTCTTTGAATTATATCCAAACAGTTCTGGTCTGATATTATTACTAAACCCCTTATTCTGAGATTTAGTTTTAGTATCTTCTCTCTCATGAACACTGTTTTTACACATCTGTTTTCTTCTAAGTTTTCTGCAGGACTGGATCATACTTGAACTCCTTTTTTCCAAGCTATTGATTTTCACCCTTAGCTTTTTTCAAAAAAGCTAATCCAGAAATTTCTAAATAAAATCTTGATGCACAATTGTTTCCTTTCTTCTGTCAAAGTCTCTGCAAACCAAAGACTGTTTGTTCTGGAGGCTTCTTCTCTACCAAGTTGCTTTAAGAAAAGCACCCTGCCCTCAGAAATACATAGGTCATCAAAAAACCCTTCAGACACCCAAGAAAAACTGTCAGTAATTCAAAATCTTAAGCACCAATATAAACAGCTCACACCCTATGTAACAAGATGAAATGTTGAGTTAAAAAGTGCAGCAGGGTCAAAGGTTTTGTCTTTTTAAAGTTACAGAATTGTTTACAATGCTGTCTAGCATGATGGACAGGAGGGGAAGTTAGGTGATCAATTTAGTCAGAATAGCTTAAAAGGGAACAGGAAGTAGATCTCAGAAACAGGTTGAGCTCAGAGTATGATGGTGGGGGGCAGCTAGTCAAGAAATGGACGTTGGGGGGAGAAAAGGTGTAAGTTCAGGGCAAAGAGAATCATTAAAGGACATTTGGCCAAATGGGCTAGGCGTGGGAGAGTGGGTGGAGGCAGCTTATAAGATGGTCTCAATTAGTTATGTCTGATTTCATCACTCATACGAATAATTCTGTTTTATGGAAAAAGCTGCAACTTGTAGCTCATTTGAGGTTTATTCAAGAATGCTTCAGAATGTTTTACTGGAAAGTATATTGCCACCTGCATACTGTTTTAACTGTGCTACTATATATAGATATTAAGTCGAAGCTATACAATTTCCCAAAGGAAATTTTGAAAGCAACTTAGATTTTTTGATGGTCCTTTCATTTATTATTTTGATAACTATGTTTTGCACTTAGTTACGACACCCTTCACGAGAATTGGAACCAGGAAGAGATCCTCTTCTTCATTCCAGAACTGAAGCCCAACAAACAAAAATAATCTTGGGTTTCAGTTGAAGCATCATTTGATGTAGATTGAGGAATAGCTGAGTGTCTTGCTTAAAGTAAAATTGGATCCAACTTTCAGGATTACTTGCCTTGAATTTTCTGCTTCAAATCATCTAATCACTGTTAGATATGATTTATTCAATAATTGATAGAAAAGTGATTGAAATAACAATTATTTATTGTAGAGTACCATATTAAGTTAAACGTAATGCTACAATCACTTGCAAATTTCTGTTCATGCTACGGGAATTGCCAACATAAACCAGTCAAACTTGTGGTGAATGTTCATGATAATGTATTATTTGAATAATTGAGTTCTAAAGTGAGCAAAATCAAAGCTTTCAGTTTTTGTATTTCTATATTGTGTATATTAAGGGGAGAATTTTAATTTTGTTTCAGATTTGTTCTGTGTGGTACAGGGGTGTCCAAAGTTTGTGGATATGTGTATTAGAAATAATTATGGAAGTGGGGAAAAAATGCTGTTGCTAAGTGATTTGGAGCCCAGTATGTTATACACCGTCATAGCTGTATTTAAATAGAATTCAAGTCCACACATTGAGAGATTTTATTTGTTAACCGCACACCGCTGATTACTAGCTCCTATATTTGTACACCCAATTCACCCCTAATTTAATATCCATCAACTCCATCCATCTCCTCCATCTGCTTTAAAACTGCAATATTGATCCTGTCTATGTTCATTCTTGCATCCAGTGGGCCTGTTGCCATGCCAGAGAGGTGTGTGTCCCCTCAGGCAGTGGCTGGAAGTCAAAATGCCAGGAAGCCTGATCAATATGTCCCCAATGCTCAGCCCTTGGGTTGATTGTAACTGGTTCCTCCGAATCTTCTGTTTCCACTGTTCTCTGTAGCCGATAGGTGCTGGCTGCTGTTTCAATTTTTGTCAGGCCCGATTTTTGTTTTTTTTTTTTTTTTGGCCAGCTGAGTCTATTTTGAATGTCCAATTTTGGGCTGTGGTCGCTTGAATGCGTAGTTCATGACGTTTGCCATTTTAAAAATTGACTTCTACTTTGTCATTGCTGCTTACACTTCCTCACAGTGTGGTATCCTTCTTTGAAATTATACAGTGTTTCTTGTCTGTCTTCAACTGTGCCCTGTCACCCCCTCTCGTCCTTCAAGTATACTTGAAAAATGTACCTGAACAGTCTGATTATCATGCTGTTAATTTATTTTTCTGTTGTTACCAAGAGCTTTTCCAGGCCTCTCCATTCTTTAAGCTCTCTTTTTATAATAAACCATATCTCCTATATTGAAATTGGTCAAGGCTCACCAACTTTTTTTGAGTCTTTGGATTTTGATGAAAGCTTTTCTGCCTGTGTGCAGTGCATTCAAATACTCTTTAAAAAATGTAGAGCTAATAGTATCCCTACCTTCCAACCAGAACGCTTTGGGTTTTAAAAACTACCTGCTCCAGAGATGCGTAATGAGAAGTTTTGGCAAAGACCTAGGCTCGGGTTGTGGATAAGGTTGTTAACTTGCTCACTGAGCTGGCTTGTTTTTGTTCAGACGTTTCGTCACCATGCTAGGAGACATCATCAGTGGACCTCCGATGAAGCGGAGTAGAATAACATCGCTTCATCAGATGCTGTACTGATGATGTCTCCTAGCATGGTGACAAAACGTCTGAACAAAAACAAGCCAGCTCGGCGAGCAAGTCAACAACCTCGTGGGTAATGAGAGCTCTGAACAGATTTGATTAGAAAATGTCTAATAATCAAGACTGGGGAAAATTTCCTGAGTTGCTTAATACAACACCATACCCAGAAAAATGCTTAAAGCTGAATGTATGTATTTACTCTGAAATTGCTTTGAATTCCATAAGGAGAAACCTCCAGCTTGAAGCCATGCCAGCTGCACAAGGAACTTTAAAGTGAAAACAGGGTGACCCCCTAACTGAAGTTTGCATGTTTGTGAAATTGGTGAGGTAGGAGGCAGAGTTGAGTTAAGGACGGATTTTCAGGATGGCAACCCGTATCTAGTGAAGAGTAAGAGGGGCCACAGTATCTGTTCACTGTTGTTATTCACCTTACCTATTAATGTCTCATGATGGAAGTAAATGTGCTTTCATCAAGTTTATGGATGACAAAAATAGGTGAGAGGACAAGTAGTGAGGATGATGTAAGGACTCTACAGGGGGATATAATCATGTTAAGTGAGCAGGCAAAAACTTGGCTGACGGTATATAATATGGGAGAATGTGCGGTTATGTACTTCAATAGGAAGAATAGATGAGCTGAATACTAAAATCGAGAGAATGCAAAAAGCTACAGCATGGAGGGAATGGTCTGTCATTGTGCAAGAATCTCAAAAGACCAGCATATAATTTTAGTGATTAAAATTGAAAGAAAATGAAATAGTGGCTTTTACTTCAAAGAGAATGGATTACAAAAATAAAGAATACAAGGCACTAGTCAGATCACTGCTGGAAAACTCTGTGCAGATTTGTTCCCTTTCTCTAAGGGAAGATATACTGGCATTGGAGGTAGTCCAGAAAAGGTTCACTAGGTTAATTCTGGGCAAGAAAGGATTTACTTATGAGAAGCTGAGTAGGTTGAGCCTGTACTGATTTGGGTTTAGAAGAATGAGGGATGAGTTTAATGAAACAGATGATTACATGGGACTTGACTGGGTGAAGGCTGAGAGGTTGTTTCTCCCAGTGGGAGAGTCCAGGACCAGAGTCTATAATCTCAGTAAGGGGCTGCCCATTTAAGGCAGAGATGAGAAATTTCTTCACTTGAGGCTGGGTCATTAGGTCTATTTTGGGCTAAGATAGATATTTAATCAGTATGGAACTCTAGTTGTAGGAAAAGGCAGGATAGGGGAGTTGAAGTTTATAAGATCAGCCGTGATCTCATTGAATTGCAGAGCAGAATCGATGGGCCAAATGGCTTCTCCTTTCAGCCTTATGGTAATGCTGTGGACACCCGGGTTCAATCCCAACATGGCATACATGTATTTATAGTTCCTGATTTTTTTTTTTCTAAAATTCAAAGTCTAATGGTGACCATTGCTGCTTTTTTTTAAAAGAAAACCCATCTTGCTCGCTCTTGCCTTTTCAGGGGAGAAAGTCTGTTATCCTTACCTGGTTTGGCTTGCATGTAATCTGGATCCCATGCAATGTGGTTTTTGTAACTGCCCTCTGAAATTACCTAGAATGCTACTTGGTTATATAAAATGTTAAAAAGCCTAAATAAAGGAATGATTCATCCAAGGTCCCAAGTACAAATGCCAGTCTTTGCCAGAAATGTTGGGATCACAGGGTTTAGCGTAAGGGAGGAACTGAAGCAAATCTGTATTAGTAGAGAAATGGCATTGGAGAAATTGATGGGATTGAAGGCTGATAAATCCCTGGGGCCTGTTAATTTACACCCCGGAGTACTTTTTAAGGAAGTGGTCCTAGAAATAGATGCATTGGTCGTCATCTTCCAAGATTCTTTTAGACTGTGGAACAAACCATACAGATTGGAGGATAGCTAATATAACCTCACTGTTTAAAAAGGAGGTAGAGAGAAAACAGGGAATTATAGAGCTGCAAGTCTGACATTAGTAGCTGGGGAAGATACAAGAATCCATTTTCAAGTATTTTAAAGCAGAACACTTTAAAAATGTGTTAAAATCAGATACTGTCGGTATGAATTTACAAAAGCGAAATTATGCTTGACAAATCTACTGGAATTCATTTGAGGATGTTACTAGTCGATTTGATCAAAGGTGCCAGTGGATATGGTTTGTTTAGACTTGCAGAAGGCTTTTGAGAAAGTCCAACATAAGACATTTTACGCATTAAATCTAAGTGCACAGGATTGGAGATAGTCTGATGAGTTGGATAGAAAACTGTTCCTTGTCTGCTAACCAAAGTGTTAGGAATAAATGGATCTCTTTCTGAATGGCAGGTGTTGACTAATGGGTTACCATGCACGCAAAACTGGGTAGAAGAATCAACTATGAGGAGGATGCAAATGTTGTAGTTGCAGTTGGATTTGGATGGGCTGAGTGGGTGGGCAGATAAGTGGCAGATGCAGTTCAATGTGGATACATATGGGGTTATCCACTTTGGTAGCAAAACATGTGAAAGCAGATAATCATTTGAATGGCTGTAAATTTGAAAGGGGAATATTCAATCAGACTTTGGGTGTCCTCATGCACTAGTATTGAAAGTAAGCATTCAGGTTCAGCAGGCAGTCAGGCAAACTGTATAGAATCAGAGTTGTACAGCACAGAAACAGACCCTTTGGTCCAGTTCATCAACACTTACCAGTGATGCTAAACTGATCTAGTCCCATTTGCCAGCATTTGGCCCATATCCCTCCAAACCCTTCATTTTCATGTACCCATCCAGATGCCTTTTAATTGTAATTGTACCCACTCCTCCACCACCTGGCAGTTTGTTCCATATGTGCACCATCCTCTGTGTAGAAAAAGTTGCCCCTCCGGTCCCTTTTGAATCTGTCTCCTCTCAAACGTATGCCCTCTAGTTTTCTCCCCCCTACTCTGGGGGGTGGGGGGAGATTGGGGAAGACTTTGTCCACCTTGGCTATTCACCTTTATCTATGCCTTCATGATTTTAAAACCTCTACAAGGTCGTCTCTCAGCCTCTGACGCACTAGGGGAATAAAATAAAGTCCCAGCCTATTCAGCCTCTCCCTATAGCTCAAATCTTCCAATCCCAGTAACATCATTGTATGTCTTTTCTGCACTCTTTCAAGTCTAACAACGTTTTCTATGGAAACAAAAAAAATGCTGGGGATCAGTGGGTCAGGCAGCATCCATGGAGAGAGAACAATCTAATGTTTCGAGTCTAGATAACATCTTCATACTTTAAGGATAAGTGGTAAACTTTTTAGGACTGAGGTGAGGAGACATTCCTTCATGCATTGAAGTGGTGAACCTTTGGAATTCAGTATAAAAAGGGGCCAAAACATTGTATTTTCAAGAATGAGGTATATATAACTCTTGCGGCTAAAGAAATCATGGATATTGGGAGGGCTGGAGGAGGAATGTGTTTCTATTTCTGCCAAATTTGATTCCGTCCACAGGATGACCAACAGATGCTTTCCTAGTTAGTAGTGCTCACGTTCCACAAAAGTGTTTGTAAGAAGTCAAGATACTACAAAGACTGTAGGCCTTGACAGCATCACTGCACAAAAGATCCAATTGTGGTTTTCTAACAAAGTTAAATATGCCATTGAATTTCAAGAAAGATACTTTATATTTTCAAAATTCACTCTTCAGATGTGGGTGCCACTGGCAGCACCAGCATTTATTATCCATCCCTAGTTGTCCTTGAAGCTGGTTCAGAGCTGTCTTCTTGAACCACTGCAGTCCATGGGGGTGGAAGTACAACCACAATGCCATTGGAAAGGGAGTTCCAGGATTTTGACCTGACATTGCAAAGTGTAGTGGTAAGCCTGAGAATTTGAAGTGTTTTAAGAATCAGCAAAGCTTCACTAAAGTATTGATTAAAAGTGGGTCGAATAAAACGAGTTGTTGAGGAGTGGGTGAAATGCTGATCAGTGTTTCATTAATTGAACTCTATCTTCTTTTCTTCACTTTTTTTTTTCTTTTGACTTTCTTATTAGGAAATTTCACAGCAACTCATCTCTCTCTGGTTGGAAAGAAACATCAAAGGCCTTCACCAATGGTTATTAGAAGGCTGTTTGAAGTGTAGAGCATTACTTGGAGACTGAGACCTCCAGAATCATCCAATGTCTTGTTTGCAGGCACGCATTTTTGAAACAGCACTGATGAAGTCATAGGATTTTGTACTTGTCCCTGTCCCCCTCATTCCATTGTCTAGAGTCCAATTACAATGTTTAACCTGAGATCAACCAATTCAGCTCCTCAGCCTAAACACTTGGTAGTTTCTGGTGTAAGATGCAATTTCTGTACTGAGTTAGTTTGTAATATGCCTCCTTTGTTGCTAAATCCAGTAAACTTGTGTAAGTGTTGCATTGCTGCATAGCATGGTATCTGCCTGGTTACTTATGATTTTGTTTCTATATACTTGGACCTGTCTGGTACCTTTTTAATGTAGTCAAACATAAACCAGTGCTTCCCAGACGTTTTCTGGTGTGACCCAGTTTTAATGTCTCTGGCTCAGTGAAAAATTGTGGGGCAGCAAGCATAATTGAGTGAGATGACAGGTGGGGAAGGTTTTGGCTTTTGACGGGGTGTGGGGTTATTAGGGTTGGGAAATAGGCATTTAGCTGATGGGAAATAGATAAGACAAACTTCCTACAAAAAATGTAATGTCAACAATTCTCAAGCTCTTGAAATAAAAACAAATTGTTGGAGAAACTCTGCAGATCTGTCAGTATCTTTAGAGAGAAAAACAATTTAACATTTGAGTCCAGTGACCGCCCGCCATCAGAACTGCTTTACTTTCTCAAGTCCAATTCTGATGAAGGGACATCAGACTTTAAATGTTAACAGCTTTTCTCAATAGATACAACATCTACTGAGTTTCTTTAGCACTTTGTTCTTGTTTCAGACAGTCTTTTTTGTTTTATTTCACAGCCTATTGTTTTGCGGCAGCAGCAGTCTGAGCTCTGAGCACTCTGTTAGGCCATGCTGATCCTAGCCAATGGTACTACTGAACAAGTCCGGTGCCAGAATGAATTCTGGCCCAATAGATTTTTAAAAATATTTTTGTTAATCTGGTGATCAATTACTGAAATGCAGCCATGTAAGGCTATAAAGTTTCATTAACAACAGAATAAAAGTTTATTACTTAAGACAAAAAAAACTAGATGTAGAAGACAGTTTAGAAAAATCTCAAGTTTTCAATTTATTTCTCAACCCTATCAATTCAGATTCATATGCAGAAAAACTACATCTGAGTAGCATATTTTTACATTCACCTTCTTCTTCCCAGTTTCTGTGCTGTAAACTGTAGAATCTTGTGTGAATACTTGCAAGCTGAGAGATTTGACTTTCTCAGCTTCTAATAACCTGACGATTTCTAACCAAGCAATCCTGGCTGGAAGTCCTACAAATGATTAGATTTTTTAAACTAAGTTAATTTATTCCCTTGACTGATCTGAAAAACTTTTTAGAAAAGTAACTATATTTCTGACCCTAAGGTATAGAGCTGGATGAACACAGCAGGCCGAGCAGGAAGGCTGACGTTTTGGGCCTAGACCCTTCAGAAATTTCTGAAGAAAGGTCTAGGCCTGAAACGTCAGCCTTCCTGCTCCTATGATGCTGCTTGGCCTGCTGTGTTCATCCAGCTCTACACCTTGTCATCTCCGATTCTCCAGCATCTGCAGTTCCTACTATCTCTATATTTCTGACCCCAGTCAGATCTTGTCTGAACTGTCATAAAAACTTTCAATTTCCACATTTTCTAAATTACAGTCGATGCTTGAATTGTTCTGAACTGGAAGCCAGTTAATGGCCTTCAATGTTTACTTGTTGTAAACCACACTGGTTTATTCCACTATTACTGGAGTCGTTTACAGACACTTGCTCTCTAACACATATTGAATTAGGTCAGTGTAAATGAAGGGTTGACGTAAGGCTTTGAAATCTTAATGTGTTGCTGTTTTCGTCTTCCGTACTCTGATATACCATACATGTTTTATCACGATGCCCACCAGCAAAAATAGCCAAAATATACAGGGAACTCAGCTTTCAGAACTTGGTTTGAGCTCCATAGCAACCTTTGAGCTTGCAGCCACGCAATCTTACCTTGTGCCTCACATTTAGGCTGTTAAGGCCTGTCCTCTTGAATAAGAACATGCCATTTATGAATATACAAAGCTAATGATGATATGATCTGGTGGTATGCAGTGCCCTCTACATAAACTGGGCACCTCTACTTGAATTTCAGCAGACCACAAAAGCTCTATCAATGTCATGTTTGCTAACTGCACACTGGAAGTGAAAACACTAACTTTTTTTTGTATTGTGCTACAAGCTGCAAATTTGCAGTGTCATGGTGATTATCCTGTTGTATTCAAGCCTGTATGCTGAGGTAAAGGATACAATCCTTGGCATTTTACTTCATGGATATTGCAAAAACTTTGTGGAACTTTGCTGTCAATTACATATCCATTTATATCATTAGAAAAGGCACAGTTAAGGTCCTTTTAACTTGTCACATCATAAGTACCTAGATTTACCTCATGACTATCAACCACTGCATTGACTTTGAGTTCTCAAATTTGTTTGACATCTAGTACTAAAGAAGCAGAAATAGTCCATAAATATCAGGAACTGTTGTCTGTAGTATTACGTCAACTATTATGTAGCCACCGATTGATTTGCGTTCAGAGATCAAACCAGCCCATTTGGAAAATTTAGCTTCCTATTCAACTTGAGATGAGCCACGTATTCCATACCCCCTGCATTACCAAGACCAGCTTACGCTCTGTCCTAATTATATCTTTTGGTCTTGAATCCTCCCACTCTTTGGAACTGTCATGTTTTAATGAAGGACTTTCAACCAAACCAGTGATCTCTTTGCACTTTTCTTGATTGATAGTGCCCTGATTTTCAGCATTTATAGTTTTTATTTTTACTTGATTTCAAGGAAAAATACATTCCCCACCACCACCTCCACAAAATAAGTGGATTTTCGTGTGTTTTAATTGTAAATTGCACTTAATCAAGATGGTTTTTCAGCTAACACTATTCAGTTATTCAGTGTGGAAACAATATTTCACTTCCTTGGCTGCATGCAAGCAGTGCTTCTACTCACAACTTGTGTCAGGCACTCTAGTTTTCTTGGACTCATGCATATTCACTTGTTATCGTGCCTGTTAGACTCTTCATTCCTACATAACTAGCATCAATTAAACCAGTGTTTCTAATTTTTGGTACCTTTTGACATTTTGCTCCTGGTTTCCCTACGCATTGTATACCTCCAATATCTCAATGTTTGGATACTTTCAATCTACAGTTTGTATAGAAACATAGTAAATTAAGCTGCTTTTTTTGTGCAGAACTTCAGAGGAATGAAAAGTAAAAATGTTACTGTAATGTCTCATACCATTGGTATTCTTATTTTGTAATTTAGAATTTCTAGGTGAACATCTGAGAAATTTGGTTTTTTTGAGTGAGTGCATTTTTAAAAATGTCAAGTTCATGATTTTTTTTCTTTCTTTCACATAGAAGGAAAACTAGTCAGTGTTTCAGGAGGCTGCATAGAAAATGGAACTAAGAGACAGAGAGAGATCAGGGACTTCGAGAAACTAAAATGAGGGAATTTCCAGTTGTTCATTCAACTGTTTAAAGGTAGGACTTAAAACAAGGAAGGAAAAGAAAGAGAAATGAGTATTTACTTGAAGCTAAGCTAATGTCATTGTGATACTAAAGAAAAATTCCTAAACCAAAGAACTGGGGGTGCTGGAAATCCGAAACCAAAACTAATTGCTGGGAAAACTCTGGCAGCATCTGTTGGAGAGAAAGCACAGTTAACCTTTCAGGTCCAGTGACCCTTCTTCAGTGTTCTGGAAAAAAAAATTGATCTGTTTGAAATAAATTATTGGACAAGGGAAGAAATCTAACTTTCCACCACTTGAAGGGATTAATTTGATACTTCATTAAGATTTAGTGAACAAAAGCCTAAACTTCACTTGCTGTAAAGAATGTCTCAGTTTCTTCAGCTGACCATTGCGTTGCTAGTAACCAATTCTAGTTCTTGGGCTCAGTGCACCTGGAATTCATTGGAGGAACACTGCATGGGGCATTAAACTTGCAGAGTACATCAAGCATTCATTATAGAATATAGCTGCTTTTCATTACATGGACATGTAATTAAACTGCATCCTAGAGTCTTGCAGTACATTACTGCAGTGGCCAGTTTTGACCTAACAACAGCTGTAAAATCTTTTGCCAAAGCAAGGTTTATTTCCTTCTTAGTTTCTTTTTGTTATTTTGATACTTGTGTTAGTACTTAATGAGATCTCTGTGTATAGTTCGGGAGTCATGCAGTGCTTTCAGCCAATTATATGTCCCCTCTTCCCCACCCAACGGGAATAAGCTAAGCAACAGGTAATGAGCCCTTTTTTTGTTTATTTGGTTTGCCACAGTTTTGTGATCTGACGTTTGAAACTATTTCAAATGTTTATAGTAGTTGCAATCAGAAATCTTGAAATAGTTTATGAACAATGTTTGGAAGGCTGCTGCAGTGACCGTTCTTGCAGTTTGGGCTTTTTCCTTGACACTTTTTGATTTCTGCTCTTGTTGTTTATGGGAGTTCCTGTGTGCAGCCAAAAACTTTTACAAATGGAAGTGTGTGCTCTTGTCCATTCCCTTGGGCTGTCTTGATCAGTAATTATTGTTAAACTATTTGTTGGGGAATTTGTCTGATGCCCTCAGCAATTTCCCTGTTCCTTCCAAAAAGCAGAAGATAGCAAATATGCCATCAGAAAAATAAATACTGATTTAAAGATTGGATAGCTTTATTTTTTAATTTATATATGCATGTGAAAAGACTGTCCTCATAATATTTACCAAATGTGTAATATTGTTGAATTAGACACGGCAGACTTTAATTGGCAAAAGAATTGAAGGCTGTAATTTTAAAAACTCTATTGTGAGCCATGAGCTGAAATGAACTGCCTGAAGGGGTGATGGAGGCAGATTTGGTAATTGTGAAACTTGCGGAACTGTGAGAGAAGAATTGGCTGGAACTGAATAACTTGCAAAGAAATGACAAACATGATCGATTGAATAGCCTCCTCCTGTGCTATATCATTTTGATTCTAATTAGGACAAAAAGCCTTATTAAATACATTTGACTGTCATACCAACATAGTTTGAATGATGTGAGACCTGTGTCTGTGTCTTATCACTGCAGTATCACACAGCAGAAATACCGTGCATGTGGGAAATCTGAAATAAAGATGGAAAATGCTGGAAATGGGCTGCAGGCCCAGTACCTTCAGGAGAGTGAGTGTGTTAATGGTTCAAGTCCGTGATGTCTCTGTAGAATGACAGACTTGAACCATTAACTCTTTCTGGCTTTCCAGATAGCACCAACCCTGAGTATTTCCAGTACTTTTGTTTCAAATTTAAATCAATTAGTGTTTGAGTTGCTGAGGACTTTTTATTGACTTTTGGTATTAATCTAGCAGAGAAATTGGAGATCGGAATAGTGTTCACATTGGGACATCTGCTGCCTCTTGTTAGGGATGTGGGCTGAGGAGAACACCTCCAGATAACTCCAAGGTTTTGGGACAGGAGATAGCAGTATAACTGTAGTTTTGCATAGACCAATGTGATTTTTAAAACTGATAGCAGCACAAACTATTATAGTGAGTGAAATAAAAACAGTGCTAACTGTCTGGCAGCATCTGTGGAGAGAAACAGTTAGCATCGAGTCCAATATGATTCCTCTTTGGAACACTAAAGTGAGTTTGTAGATTTGACAGTTTAGCAAACTTGGTCAAGTGACGGAAGTATGTCAGTTTGCACACTGACGTTGAATGATTTTTATTTTACTGTTAGTAAAAATCTGACTATGCTATTAATCCACTAATAATATTACAATTTGGCTGGCAATGAGCGGTGTGCTGGGAAAGCAGAGAAAGAAATCAGCTAGCATTTAAACTCTGCAATGACTTCAGGCTGGTCTGTGCTGTAACATGACTTTGAAGTGGTACTGAGTCTTCCCCAGTGTAGACAGTGTCCATTTTCCACATTCCCTGAATATGTTTCTGTAATATTTGCAAAGTAATTTGGTTGCTTGTTGATCTTTAAAGTTTGGCAGCTGATTCTGCCCTACTGTTTGTTCAAAGGCTCCTATTTAGAACTGACCTCATCAGTCCTGCAATTGTTCATCTGCTTTCTATGCAATAAAGGTGTAACTTTGTCCAAACCACTCTCTACACTGTCCATTATTTAAACTTTGACAAGAAAATATTTACTTGAAAATAAGTAGTGTTTGTTTCAATACTACATCGTTCCTTATTTTATTTCCTTTTACGTCACTTACAGTAGCAAATTGTTTAACGCCTCATTTCTACTGGTATCATGTGAATGTAGTTATGGCCACTTACTGCAACTGAATGGTATTTAATGTGTTGCTATGTGAAGGTTTGATGGGTCTCTTGTAGCACAGGGTAGTGTCCCTAACGCTGAACTGTGAGGCCTGAGGTCAAGTCATATCAACTCTGGAGGTATGCAACAACATCTCTGAGCAGGTTGATTAGCAAATAACTAGTAAAGATCCTTATAATGGCAAAGCATCAGTCATGTAAGCTTTCTACTGTGCCTTGTAATTTTTATGCTTTCCCTTGGAGCATAAGATAATTGTGAACATTTATTTCTTTCGATTTTTTTTTTTTTTTCTGTTGCTTTTTTTTTCATCCAAATGCACCCTCCAACCTCCTTCAGTTTCAATTGTTGTAAAATAATTCCAAGATTTTCATCTCCGTTGCCCAATCCAAAAGCCAAGTCCAAAGTAATGTTATGAACTTTCTGACATGATGCTGATGCTCTGGAAAGTTTGGATCCATGACCTTTGATGTACTTTCTCAGTTCAATTTGTACTTCGTATAATTTCTGCCTCTGTTCTATAATATTTTGTCACCATCCGCTGCTCCCACCATTTCCTCTTCAGTCTGATTTTACGCCCAACCAACAGTGTCTGACCCAGTCTGGGCCATGTGACCTCCTGGTGTGCTGCATTTCTTGGTCAAACCATGCTATTTACAGTCTTGCAACAGTCTTGAGTGCAGCTGTGATGAATTGTCCCTTTTGGATGTTTGACTTATGCATATGTCTGTAATGCAACATGCCACCTCTATGACTTATGACATTTTGCTTTGCCCAATCTTATTTCTAACTCAAATTGTAATCCGAGCACCTCTAACAGTGATTTTCTTTTTCTGCCTGCATAATTTAATGCTGGCTTGACTTGAGGTTGCATTCTGGACCCTTCCTGTCTATGTCTATGTTATCTATTAATAAACAATTTGGGGACAGTTTAGGTGAGTGTGTCAAGGATACCCATCCTTTCCTCCAACTATTGCCTGAATTTTATATTTTCCTGTCCATCTAGCTGTTGCCATCCTGGATGAGCAACAGCATTTTTTGTTTGGGATTAACATTTATGCAGTGAAGCTGCTATATTGGACAAGACCAAGCAATAGTTCACTGTCCACACTGCTTCCCAAAACTGAAGCTGTATATGCATGATCTGAGATGTTTGGAATTTGAAGCTCAAACCATGAACATTGGTTTGTTATCCAGGATTGCCAGTATACCTGAATTTCCCAGCTACCTGTAGCTCAATCTCCTTGTCCAAACCATCTTTTCCATGTCACATGTTTCATGGAACCTGGTTGCACATAATGTAACCTGTTATTTATCCATATTCCATTGTCCAGTTTTCTAATCACCTCTATCTTCTTTAATCCGCACAGGTTTCCTGTTGTTCCAAATGTTCATTTAAAAGTATGTTATTCATCCCGACTTTGAAACTTCCTCACAGCCTCTTGGCTCTCCATTTTGTTGACCAATCTTCCTTTTTTTTTTCTCTGTTCTACCATAAATGAAGAAAAATTGACCCTACCTGCTCATTTATGTATATTTTCCTCAATACCCGTTTTTAAAATCTGCATTGCTCACTTCCTTTTAATCCTTACTGGGGTCTGAATCCGATCTTAATCTGCAAAGCAAAACGTTGCACTGAAATCTGAAACTAAAAACATTCACTAGAAATGCATTCACAAAAACAAAGTTGCTGGAAAAGCTCAGCAGGTCTGGCAGTATCTGTGGAGGAGACAACCGGGTTAATGTTTCAGGTCCGGTGACCCTTCCTCAGAACTAGAAATGCGCTCTTCACTGCTGAATATTTTCAGCATGTTCTTTTTTTCACTTGTGCTGAGCTGCCTACTATCTAACTTTTTAAGCAGCTTGGGACTCCGTGTTAAGGGTACTGTAGTTTAAAGGCGCAGTTGATGGAGGGTGAAACTTGCAACTTTTTAAACGTGAAGTAAACCTGGATGGTGCACACTATGTATTGAAAGAGTATGATTTCACAGTATACTGTCAAGTTAAAATTACTGTCTCCATTTTCCCTTCAAGAATCCCCTTTTATCCATGTGTAATCTGTAACGCTTGACACTTGCTGCTTGAATATCACTAATCACATGATCAAAACAAACAGCATGAGATCATTCAGTTTGTACCTTCTCTTTGAAAGTACTATATAATTAGTCTCCCTTCTCTTCGTCCAAAGGCCTACAATTTTTTACATTTCCGATTTGTATATTGCAATTCACTTACTGTGGTCATGGCCATTTGCACTTGATCGAAGAACTTAAAAGCATTTCAGATGTTGTAGAATTATACTTTTATATGATTGCAATTGAGCAATAGTTGGCTAGCCAACCATGTGATTAGGAATGCTGAAATGCTGCTATACATCTTCTTAGCCACATGATGGCACCAAACCCTTAAAGATTCAGGGATCAAAGCTTCTTCACTTATACAAGTATGGAATCATTCAGTAGGGAAGTACAGAACAGTCAGTATCCTGGAAGGCCCTATTTTAACATTATGGGTTTGCCTTCACCAAAACAGCTGCAGAAAATAAGGGCTCACCGCTACCTTAAGTTATTTGGGGATGAATAATAAATGCTGGCATTGCCAATGACTGTCACATCCCACTAATGAATAAAAATAAAGGCCTTTTGATGCATCAAATCTGAACTGGTGCTTTTGGAAAGGATTCCAGTTAGTTCTACTTCTCTGCTGTACCCCCGTATATTTACAAATGTTTTTCCTTCCATTATCTATTTGATGCCCTTTTTGAAAGATAGTTGTAGGCTATGATTGAATCTCCCTTCAAAATCCATTTGCTATGGTTAAAACAAAAACTTTTCTTGTAACCTCTGCTTTTTTCATCACCTTTGGAATTGACAGCCTTCTGGTTATTGATCCTTTGAGGTAATGGTAAAGTTTCAACGCAAATATGATGCAATGCAAATCCAGAGAGAGGTTTGAAAGTGTGTGTCCATTCATTAGATTAGGACAATTAAAGGATCAGACATGGTAGTTTGAAAGGGATTTGTTTCCGGTGATTGAGGTGTATATAGTAAGGTCATTGATACATAGTTGCATTTCAAAGGTTTAGGATGGAGAACAGGGAGAGAGAAAAACTTCTTGCACAGAGGATTGAGAGCCTGTGGAATGGTATGAGTTTTGAACATATTTCAGGGAACTTCATGGGATTTTGTTTTGGTCAAACACTAAAATGGTACCAAGCTAAAATGAGAAACGTAAGATTTTTAAGGAGGATTTATCCAGGAATTCCAGAAATTAAGACCTAAAAAGTCGAATGCATGTTCATCAATAACTTTCCAAAATTGGGAAATGGTATTATTGGAACTGGAAACCAGGAAGGCAACTACAGAAATGATGGCTTCATAGGACTTTGTGCTAAAAGCTTTGTGCTCCTAATTATATAATACTTGTAAAGTTAAATGTTCTGTTTATATTCTGAGACAGATCTGAACAGCTGGGAAAGACGCACTGTCATTCAAATTATAGGAACAATCATACAGATCAGGTTTGAAAATCAGTAATTTGTCTTAAATCCCGGGTAAAGCTTGTGAATCAATTTCTCCATCTGTACTTACCTTGCTTGGCAGAAAAGAGAATTACTTTGCCAAGTTTGAACTTGGCTAACTTCAATTTAATTTGATGCTTTGACTTTAAATGGGTAGGGAATTAATATATTGGCAGTTGGAATATGTAGCGTTTTTCCTAGACACTGTTTAGAAATCTTTCAAAAGTATAAAACAAAACTTTTTTTAAAAGCATACTTTTTGAATTGGCCCAAAATTGAAAGCATGCTTGTATTCTTTGTTTCAGATAGCATCTACTCCTAGGCTTTTGCTCCAGTCATGGAATCGGAGAGCAAAGGTGGTGAGGATGAAGAGAGCCTGCAGATGGCGTTCAAAAAACTTAAAGTGGACTCTGAGCAGTAAGTAGAAACAACAGTGATACATAAATATCCACTCATTTAGCTGAACGTTCAGGCAATGACATTAATGTTGGGGATTCTGCACCAGATGATAGTGTGGTGATACAGTACAGGAGTGATGCACTATTAGAGTGGAGAATCAGAAATCCTGTGCAGGGATGTGGCTGTAGCAGCAAATGTTATCTCCATACCATCCGGGATAATAAGGCCTCCTTGGCCTGTCCGTCTCCTCTCCACCTATCTGTTCTTTTTATCTATCTTCCATCCGCCTCCCCCCCTCTCTCTCTCTCTCACACACACTCTCTCTCTCACACCTTTCTTTCTCTCTCTGTCTCTACTTATTTCAGAACCTCCTTCCCCTCCCCCATTTCTGAAGAAGGGTCCAGACCCAAAACGTCAGCTTTCCTGCTCCTCTGATGCTGCTTGACCTGCTGTGTTCATCCAGCTCTATCGCAGATTCTCCAGCATTGGCGGTTCCTAGTATCTCCATACCACCAGGATTCTTTTTAGTGCCTGCTGCTCGTGAGGGAACCTAGGTCATGTGCAGTGCATCATATTTGCTAGAGAAGACTGTGTGCCACTTCTTGAGTCCTGATAATGTCAGACCATCAGTTCATGAAACTGATGTAGTAGTGTAAGGTAGGACGTCAGTTTAAGTGACTGTATTGGAAGTGGTCAAATTAAGTAACTAAAGATACTGTTAGAGTGCACTATAAGTAATGGCCACAGTTCAATACTGAGGGAAACCACTTTAAGATGGAGTGGGAGATGTACTGAGGGAGAGTATATATTCATTAATGCTAATTCTGGACTACTCCCTCCCACCCCAGCCATTCTTTTACAGTTCTGGAAAAGGTTACATAGCCTCACCAGGACAGCTAAAGTAAGCTCCAGAATTATCTTGCATTCTCTACGTAGAACACTTCATTTATTATCCTCACAGTAGGAGATGTGAAGGAAGGGCACCATTGCTGAGTCATGTTGGCTTTTAAAAATATATCCTTGGTTTCTGAGTCTGTAGACTAGTCCCTGGGATTGATTCTCCAAGTAGGTGATTGGATGAAATCACTTGCTTAGAGATGCAGAAATAGATATTGTAGTCTCTGGGATTACTGTATTTTTATATTAGCTAGAATACATCACTGATTTTCAGATCAATGGAAATGGCATCTGAATGAAGATGTTTCTAGTGAATATGATATAAAAGAGTTGATAAATATTAATGGAGATGATGATTAATAAGTATTTCTACAAATATTGTGATAAATGCCAAATTCCAAGAATTCAACACTGTCAATGGGCACAGTTCCAACCATACTGTAAGCTTGACACCATCCAGGACAAAGCGGTCCTCATCTGCAAGCAGCAGTGTGCGCTATCTACAAGATGCGCTGCAGAAATTCACCAGAGATCCTTAGATAGCACCTTCCAAACCCATGACATTTGAATATCTTGGAGTTCCCTCTCTTGGGGCATTGTGGGACTACCTACAGTTCATGGACTGCAGCGGTTCAAGAAGGCATCACCTTATCAATGGCAGCTAGAGGTGGGCAATAAATAATGGCTGGCCAGTGATGCCCACATTCCACGCGTGAAATAAAACAGAGTTTACATGTTGGGAACTAGTAAAATAAAGTATTTGTAACGTGCTAGGATCTTAACATTGCCTTCATACGTGTTTCTTTTCGCAGTGCCGGACCTGCATCAGTCCGTGTAAATCCTGAAACAACAACTTCAAGGACATCTGTACGAGGCAGTCCTGATGGAGCTAAACCTAGGACAACATGTACTTCCAAAGAAAGCTGGCATGGGTAACAATCTGTTACTTAACATTGATTTAAGTAAATTTGGGTAGAATCCGCCTACAGTTTTTCAAAACTCCTTCGTAGGAGCCAGTTCCAGTTTGTGGTTCTATAATATTGCAAATCTTTCTCAGCTTGGCTGAAGTGTTCATGATTGAATGGTTGTTTGTGTTTTAGCAATTATATTGGAGTAGTTTCTTTAGAGCACTTCAATTTAGTATTCTAAGCACATTCCTGCTTTCCCAGCATCCTGATGTTCTGAAGCTCAGAACAGAAAATGAAGACCAACTGAAAAGGGAGGGGAGAATCATGCTCTGTAAAAAGAGTTTTGGAAAAAAAGGCACAAGATATGAGGAATCTCTTGATCCTTCCTGTATGATCTGAGTGCTCCTTAAGTTCAAAATCTTTTTCTCTGTGCATTTTCATTAAACTCTTAGCATTAACAACTAAACAATCAACAAAGTAAAAGTTATTACAGCATTTTAAACAAGCTTGTTGCTTGGTTTTGTGAATATGACAATTTAAAATGAGAATGTGGGTGTGCTCAACATTCAAATCTAAGTTTGCTAAGTGGAATCCAGGATATTGTTATCTGACCTGGAAGCAGCTTTATATCCTACTTGAGAGGAACCTTGCATTTCTTTTTCTCTTCTGGCATCTGTGTTGTAAATTCTGCTAAATTAAATTCAAAACTTAAATTGAGTGGATGGATTCTCTCTTTTTTTTTTATAATTTGATGTGGAGGTGTTGCTGTTGGACTGGGGTGGACAAAGTCAGAAGTCACAAGACACCAGGTTATAGTCCAACAAGCTTATTTGAAATCACAAGTTTTCAGAAGTGTGAAGTGACCTGACGGAGGGGCTTTCCTCCAAAAGCTTGTGATTTCAAATAAACCTGTTGTACTATAACCTGGTGTTGTGTGGCTTCTGACTTTGATAATTTGGAGCTGATTTAAACAGGTAACCAACCCCTAATCGACGTCACTAGTTGTGGTTGTTGGCTTGCTTGCTGAGCTAACTGGTTATTTGTACAATAACCAGCCAGCTCGGCGAGCAAGCCAACAAGCTCATCCACCACCCAAGCTCCAAATCTTTGCAAGAACCTTAAATCACTAGTTGTGATAAGCTTCCTTGTTTGTTTGGATTGTGCCCTGGACATGAAAGGTGTTATTTAAATATGCATCATTCCATTTGTTTTTCTTTCCTTCATTCCCTCCCTATACGAAAAACATGAATGTGCAGGCACATTGCTGTTCTATGGATTTTGATGGTCTACACTAACAAAATGGGGAGTTGAAACTTCCCTTGAAATGAGATGTCCAACCAAGCTAATGCTTGCCTGCAGGGCGGAAAGTGAGTCACCTTCAAAAATGTATGCTTGCCTTAGTTGTCAGAGCTTCTGTCTAGGTGGGGTATAGGTTCAATCCCCAGCTCAAAAGTTTGAGCATATAATGAACATTGACATTAGAGTATATTATCAGAAATGTCACTCTTCAGATCAGACAATTCACTGTTACTCTGTCCATTCAAAAGTGGAGTGATAGTATTAAGTCAGTGAAAGTTAGTCTCTATACAGAGCTGTATTATGTTGGTTTTGCACTGTTTTCAATGTCAATTTATCCAGTAAGTGCAGACTGTAAGAGTTTTGGAGCTGTTAAACCAGATGTTCTAAAATGTTTTTTCTTTTCCCTTTTTTTTTTGTTAACTTGCCCACTCCTGGAAAATGCGAATCTGTAGTTCAACTAGAAAGCCAGCTCGAGGGGCTATCCGAACACAGCGAAGACGACGTTCCAAATCACCAATTCTTCATCCTCCTAAATTTGCCTATTGTAGTTCTGCAGCTCCTGCAGCCAGTTGTCAGGTTAAACATAGCAACAAAACAGAGGCCTACCAGGGCCTTGCTGTCAAAACTCCAAAAGAGTGCTGCAAAGCCGGACAGCCTGAAGATGTGTTCGGTGCTAAAGTTCCCACCGTCTTCACCTTAGAATCATCAGAAGACACTGCTGGAAATGATGCTGAATCTGGCAGCAGCTCCCCTCTTGATTTTCCAAAACTGGCATCCGCAACAGCCCTGGAGTTGAGCCAGCCAACCTCTGATTTCCAGTCCCTGTCAAAGCTTCACCAGACCAACCCATGCTGCTGCTCACAAAAGGAGAAATGCTGTTGCAAACGATGGCAAGATGTTGAGGTATACTCCTTCACTGGGCTTCGCAGTGTCATATCGGAATGTGAGAGAGGCGTGGCTGAGGCCCGCCAGCACACGTCACCTTGCAGAAGAACTCAGACAGGCTCTGGGGTCTCGGGTTCCCCGCGTTCCTGCTCTGAGGAGGCCAGGACATTTGTTGAAGACATCACAATTGAAGATCTTTCGGGATATATGGAATATTACCTGTACATTCCGAAGAAAATGTCTCACATGGCCGAAATGATGTACACCTAAGAAGGATCCTCGATGGCCAATTTATTTACGAACTAATGTGACTGGAATGAAAACAAACTGCAAGGAATACTGGCTTAAAGGAATTATGCAAGACCTAATTTTGATTTGAGTTTTATTTTTTGAAATCACCCCCCCCACCCACCCACCCACCATTTGTGTTGGCCCTTGATGTAGTTTGGAGGTTTTGTGTAAGACACAAGTAAAAACATGAAGCTGTTAGACTAACGTGTTTTTTTTTCTGAGGACACAGGCTTACGATATCTGAAATTAATTCTTGATATAATAATGTCAGCATGCATCCTGATCAGCAAAATTTATTGCATTCACACATGACATTCAGGGCAGAGAGATGACCTTTTACCAAAAGGAAAGCGTAGTGGGGCTAGAGGTTTGCTGACTGCTTGCAGCCGGTCAACTAGGTGTATATTGTCCTACAACAAAAAAAATATTGTGACTTCCATCGGTTTAGAATTTTAAAGCTGCATTGCTGTATAAATTTTTGTCTATTGATCTCAAATGAATTGTCTGTGTGACAGCTATTTCTGATGACTGATTTTTCCGGTAAGTATTAAATCCAGCCTTGTGTCCTTCTCTCCTTTCTGAGCAGTATGAAATTTTATTTTAGTTGAAAAGAGAGGTATGGGGATGAGTATTGCCTTGTTCTAAATTATTTGCAGAAGTTGGGTCTCTTCAGTAGATTAGACTCTAAACACAGCACCATGTAAAATATATGCACAATTTCAGCAACTCAAGAACTATATCTGCCATGTTTTTTAGGCATGCAAATCCAACATTGCAGTTTCAAAAAAGCTGTTTTTGATGAGAGGGTGCCAAAAAGACTGAAACTGCTTTGATCCCAAGGTCCCCTGTTGTGGTAGGTTTTATTTTTGCCCCTTCAAGATGATGGCAGAGGGTCACCTGTACCATATTGAATAGATGGCTTAAGGAAAAGATTACCTGGGCTCTGAATTTTAACACTGTAACATGTCCTCTTTCGAGTGGTTCTAGTTCTTTAAATCTGACCTATTCTTGAGATGAATTAAACTGTTATAATAGCTAAATTAAAATCGCAGGTAAGTATTTAAGTGCTGCCTTTTACCTGAGAAATGGCTTGAAGTCTGATCTTTATTGAAAGTTGAAGACACTTGGACTCATTCTCATTTGCCCACCTTTTTGGGAGTGTAACGTGAAATGAGGCTAATTGACTTCTTTCTACAGTTTCTGCTAAATGTTTAAGTTGTCTCCAATAGTACCAGGGGAATGGCTATTATCAGAAGATGAAAAATATTACTGTTCAGTGGGCAACCATTATGGGGTGAGTTGAGTAATATTGGGGGCAGTGGAAAAGGATTTTTGTCTTTTTTGGTTTCCTCTTTGTTCCTCGTTGCCCCACTACCACCTTGAGATGTCAGGCTCTTGCTCAGCTTCATGCCAATTCCACTATTAACTATTAGGAGAATGATTTACCTAAACTTGTATGGTATACAAAACTGAGGACTAAATGACTTAAGGGGTTATATACTCACGATCTGCATTAATTATACTGCACCTATATTTTGTGCTGTTATTTATAAATACGTTTATAGGGGTGCTAATCCATTTTGAGATAAACCTTTGCTAGTATCGGCTGTTCATGATATCAGTGGCTGTGTTGATGCTTGGCAGCAATAGTGCTTTGTTTTGGGAGTTGTTACCAGGTGTTCAATATTGGATAAATACTATAAATTGCAATTACCTGATGCTGCCTCTGATCTGATCGAATCCAATCTGTACCCTCCAGAGCTTGATTTTGCAGTTTTTCTACTCTGGTTAGGTTTTTTTTGAGTAGCACAGTAAAGGAGACCAAGGAATATTTGAGTCATCTTGTCTGCTGAGTTAGGTGATCTCTGTACCGCAGTGAGGTGTGTGCGTTTACACTCCTGGATTAGAGAGATGGGGGAGAAGTTTGAATTAGTAAAAATTTGAAGAAAGTGCAATGCTGAAAAACTGATCTAATTTGGAAAAAGTAGTTTGCATATTTTGTCCACTCTATTTGCATTGTGACTCATCACAGTTTGAGCTGAGTCTGTTAAATTTGATTGTTTCTATTTTTCTGTTTTAAAGCTCTCCTTGAAGAGAGGATAAACTGCACTAATGTGTTCTATTGAGTATTACAGCCACCTCCTCAGTGGTAGTTCTCAAAGGTAATGTTAATCGTAGTAACAGTTTTGAAGTAGTCTGAGTACTCTGGATCTGTATGCCATTTGTTGTCTTTCTTAGACTAAAAGAATTTTGAATTTGCATCATTTTGAATTGACAGGTTGAACTTGGCTCTGAAAAGATGGAAGACTTTGTGCCTCTAAAGCTCTGTTAACTTCATGTTTTGGAATAAATTTCAGATTTCTTTTATTCAACTGCCTCTTGTTTGCTTTTAATTGGAGTGGTGACTTGATAGAGATCCTTGGCCTTTGTCTCCTCAGGCTGAGGTTCCTGGTGCAGTGCTAGCTGTGGTTAGAGCACTTTATTGGATGAAGCTTCTTTACAGTAGTGGAAAATTGTAAAGTAATGCAGCTTTAATTTTGTAAACACCCCTAGGTGTGGGTATCACCCACAAGCTTGGCACATAATTTCCAGCTCTTATTTCCCTGAAAAGGCTGCAAGGTGGTCTGCAACCAAGTGAGGGTCATTTCACAAAGCAGTTCACAGTCAACTGGAGTGTAGCCATTTTTGAGTTCTAAGTTGTAACTTTATCTCTCTAATAGTATTTGTAACTTACACAAGCTTGCCACCTATTAATGGTTGTGCCCTTTTTGTTTTGCCCAGCTTTATCCTCTTCCGTCTGGATGCAATTGATTATTAAAAATAAAACATCATTTAAACATATTGCTAATCATATTGAAAAGTTGCTGTAAGGTTGCAAGCTAAATTAAAACAAAGGTGTTGACCGGGTCGGTGGCAGAGAGTGCATTTGAGTTTTAAATGCATCAGTCATACGGTGATGAAGGCAGTAGTTTCTTCTAGAAAAAATAAAATTCCCTCTTGAAAATGTATTTCAACTTTGTATAATATTTTTAATGATTTGTGCTACCTAAACCTGCAATCCATTGAAATTTAGGAACTGCTTCCCTTCTTGCTGTGTATTTCAAAGATTTGCAGTGCTAATCGTTTCCAACCCCAGGTGATGCTGTTAGCAACGTGTTTGCATTATACACAGCTTACTATTTTCACTTCCTAAATAAGGTGGGGTGCTCTCAAAGCTGATTTCAGAAGCTACTTTTTCAGAAGTGCAGTATAACTCCAAGTTCCCATTTTGAGAAACTTGTGAGAATTCTCTTGACAGAGCTGTTATGGATTGATGTGTAAAGTGTTCATGGTGTAGATTGCAGCATGACATCCTCTGAACTGTACAAAATGTGTAATATTACCTGAACCATAAAATATGCTGCTTATTGTTCAATGTTTGATTTTTGAGCTTTATTTTGAATTCCTCCACTCAGACATTTAATCCTGTACTTTGACCTACAGGTTTCAATAATTGTGGACTATCATCGACAGAAACATGGGATCATTAGCATATAAAAATGCTTACTGTATATATAGGCAGGTGTCCTGAAGTCATCCCCCTGTTAATTATCTTTCAGAACTAGATCCTGAATATCTGTGTGCTTTGACTGCCGTTGGATTCTTCTGGATCCTGCATCTTTACTAAGAATTGAGCACATAACCACACAACAGTACTGCCCTGAGTGTTATTCAAAATGGTTGTAATGGAAAGGTATTAATAATGCAAAAGGTGGCATTGAAGTGGTTGGAAGAATTTTAATGCTATCTGATTTAATTAATGTTAGGGAAGCAATGACTGGCATGTTGAGGCAAGAAATTGTTTATGCATATTAAGTAGTTTCACAATCAAATCTGCATGTATGTGTGTATCTTTCTGAACTCTTTTTTTCTAAACCGTAGGAGCTCAGTGGTTTTCATCCAGTAGCTAATTTGGATTGCTGTACTGTCTAGATTCTTAGTTTGGCACAGTTAATTGGACAGCATCACAGTTCTACAAGGGCTGTCAAAACCCTGTTTGAATTTCTCCAGAATCTTGGTCTGGTACTGTGTTCCCATTTTATAGTGAGTATTTTATGCATGAAAAATAAAGTGAACTGTGAATGTTTGTTTAATGGAGTCACTGTGTCTTTGTATTGGTGAGAACACCACTCAAAGAAACATTGTCAGATAAATATTCAGAGTTAAACTGATAGGGCATTTTTTTAAAAAAAGATGCTATTTTACTTAATTCATTCCTACACCTTTTTGTACAAGTGGTTTCAAACGCTATTAGCATAACACTTTTGCTCATAAATTCTCTAACTTTCTTTTTAGCAGATGTGATCTCATTGGAATGCTTACTCACAGGTGGGAAATCCCTTCTTTCACATCACCAAGTGTGCAATCTCTTTCTGAGACATGCCAGTATCAAATTTTATTTAAGCTCATGTCTTTGGATGCTTTGCTGTGACAAAGGTGCTTTATAAATGCAAGTTGTTTGATTTATTTAATCATAAGAGATTCCATTATCTGCCTTCCTTGGTTTCATAACCTATCCTAACAGTCCACTTTGAAATTTATCTCTTGATGCCCGACCTTAACAGCCTTTTGTAAAAGTGTGATCTGGATTTTCACTACCCCTTGTGTGAAGATGTGCTTCTTGACAAACACATTCCAAATTTTCCAGTGCCCTTGTCTGTGACCTTTAATTGATTAGTTGCATTGGTATCCTGACTGCATCTGAAATTTTGATTAATGAATGTTGACAGCTTGCTCTTTACTGAATCCTCCTTCGATCTCTGTTTCTCAAACTAGCAGGGACTGTACCCATAATCCTCTTGCACCTTCACTGCCTCGAACATCTTGCCATTTTCCAGCCCCCTTGTCCTCACTGAATACTGCACATTCAAGTTATGCAGTTCTTTCCTCTTAAACTCTGCAGCAAGTGACTCCTTGTCCTCCAAATCAATCTTCCACCTCCACACCCTTTGTCTCACAAGTCAGTGACCTCCAGTCAACCCTAAAAGCTCTGCCTCTGTATAAACTTTTTTTTTTTGCCCGATTTGTTTGCTTATGCAATGTCACCATTTGGCGTTTTGACACACGAGTTTATACCATTGCTGACCACCTTGTAACCTTCTCTTTTCTGGGTTCTCCTCTAAAGTGGGAGCCTAGGGTTTCAGGTTCAAGATGATAAGGGTTGATTATTTAAGACTAAAACGAGGAAGTTCCTTCAAACAAGGTTAATTCTCCAAAGAGTTGTAGGTGTTCAGTTATTCAGGGTTGAGACGATTGATTCTTAAAATCAAATCAAGGGGTAGGAAAATCGGGCAGGTAAGTGGAGATCAGCTATTTAAAATGTGGGACTGTTCGGTCTATTCCTGTTCAATGATGTAAATCTTGTGGCTTAAATACTATTTATTAAATGAAAGAGCTGCCGTCTGAAAAGGGGAGTGACTGAGTTCATTGATAATCGTTGTAATCCCTTAAAACAGTTAACATAACTGCACGAAGGGTCATTCAGCCCATCATATCTGTGCTGGCTTTTTGAAAGAGCTATCCAATCAGTTACACCCCCAGTAGCCCTACAAATATAGTGCAGAAATATAATAAATGAGGTGGAGTCAATGGTGCTGTATTCTTAGTGGTTTCATTAGAGGTGCTATTTCATTGAGATGCACTAGATATAAACACTAATTCTGTGGTATTGCCAAGTATAAATAAGGCTTTTGCAATGAAGAAAGTCAGGGTGGTATTTGTATTCCTGATCTCTTTATAGCAGTGTAAAACAGCACCTCTGTGAAGACATGGATCCATGATTGGTGATTGAAGAATATGGCTTTGTAAATGGCACTATATGCCCCGGTGATATCCTAAAGTGGTTAGTGATGATTTTCTTCTGGGAGATTACATGGCTGAGAAAGAGTGTTTAGTTGTCATGTTCTGCCCCCTGTGCTGTGGGGGACAGTTAATAAATCAGCTTGTCTTTTCATGCTGCTTAATTATGTACATGTGTTAATGATGCTTTCCTGAGATGGGAATGTGAGCTGGTAATTTGTTTTGCTTTAGTATAACTTTGTACAAAATTAGTGGAGTACACCTTTATTATTGCATTCCTAACTTACTGTACTATCTGTATGCAATTTAACAGTATTATTGAATGTCATTTTGTGCAACTTAGTTTATTAATCTCAATCCTATTACATTGGATTGTACTAATCAATAATGCTAACTTGCCTTTTTTATTTACATGCCCTACTTTAACACACCTAGGCTTTTAAATCTTATCGTCAGTGAAATACACTTGATAAAAATTGATCTTCAGAAATAGATATCACATCAAGACTTTAAAGCAGTAGATCATCCTTTCCCAATTCCAATCTAGACTGTACCTTTCTGCTGTTGCCAAGGAAATGGGAGACTCACTGTCACTTGGCATGCAGTCTTGTGTAGTTGCAAATTTTGTTTTATCTATCGTCCTGTCATGATGGTTATTATTTCTGTGCTCCATGACTAAGTCTTACCTAATCTTAGTTATGTTGAGTACACATTTTAAAGCCCTTTGAAAGCTATTCTTTATGCGTTTTTGTGTTTGATACCACATCAAACATAAGACCGTATTGCATTGCATACTTTTCACCACATTTTCATTTCATGCATGTATACCTCCACCCTAATGGTGCCTTGTGTCCTTCAAGCCAGGTAAACAGACAGGCTCATTGCAGAGTTCCCTTTGATCAGCACTGCCTCCTCCCCCACACAGTGTATCAACATTCTGTTGTGTTCAGTCTTTGCTTGGTGGGTAGAAAGTTGTGGGGAAAGCACCAGCCTATTTAGCCTTGCTCTATAACTCCAAACACTTCAATTCCAGCAACATCCTTGTAAATCCGTTCTGCACCATCTCGGTTTAACAACATCCTAAAGAAGGGTGACCAGAATTGTATGGAGTATTCTACAAGTGGCCTAGCCAATGTCCTGTATAGTAGCAACATGATGTCCCAACCCCTATACTCAATATTCTGACCAATGAAGGCAAGCGTGCCAAATGCTGCCTTCACACCCTGTCTGCCTGTGCCTCTACTTTCAAGGAACTATGCACCTACACCCCTAGGGCTCTTGGTTCAATAATAGTCCCCAGGGTCTTATCATTAAGTGTATAAATCCTGCCCTGGGTTGCCTTGCCGAAATGCAACACCTCATTTGCCACTCCTTGGCCCATTTGCTCATCTGGTCAAGGTCCTGTTGTACTTGGAAATAACTTTCTTCACTGTCTACTACATCACCTATTTTGTTGTCTGCAGACTTCCTAACCATACCTCCTACATTCTATTTATAAAATGACAAAATGCAGCAGACTCCAGCACTGATCCTTGCAGTACATCGCTGGTCGCAAGCCTCCAGTCCAAAAAGCAACCCTCCACCACCCTCTGTCTCCTACTGTCAGACCAATTTTGTATCCAATTGGCTAGCTTCCCCTGGATCCCATGTGATCTAACTTTACTAACCAGTCTATCATGTGGAACCTTGTCAAATGTTGTACTGGAGGCCATGTAGACAGTGTCTGCCACTCTGCTTCCTTCAATTTTGTTTTTGTCACCTCTCCAAAAAAAAATCTCTATCACGTTATTGAGACAATGCTGTCCTTTAACCAGTACTACTCAAAGCACTACAAGTGTACGTATTGACTACCGTGTTTCCTACAATACAGCAGTGACATGTCAGAAGTATCTCAGTGAATGATTCTTCTAATTTATAGTATCGCTGAATAGCAATAATGGAACCACCACAAGTGTAGGTATAGGAATGGTTAAGAAAGACATTTCCTCCTGAGGAAATGGGGAGAGATTGTTCAAGCTTTTAATAGATTCAGAATGAGAGAGCATATATTTAATGTGATTCGCAAAAGTAGCGAATGTGCGTGGAAAAAGTTTTTTTTTCTCAAATGTTTTGGGACTGGAATCCACTGTCTGGAAGTGAGGTGGACGTTGGTTCACTTTAGGCATTCACCAAGGTGCTAGATGTTTTCTAGTCAAATAATAGACTGAGCTTCCGATAAGATGATGGAGTAGGGCTTCTGAGCCTGGGGCCCATCTGCTCCATCCGCTTTTCTTTTCCTCTTTTGGTTCCGCCTACATCTTGGTGAAGAGCTTGGTCACGGTGACAGCATCAACTGCAGAGTGTGGGCCTAGAAGTGCAGACTCATGGGAGAGTCAGAGGTGAGTTTAGGTTCCTGGCCACGTCTGCGTCCAGTGCAGATTCATAGAGGCAATGGAGGAGAGTCTGGGCCCAGTACAAGACCTGTGGCAGCATCAGCTGAACCAGCCAGATGTACCCAGTGAGCGTGTGGAGGCAGAGCAGATTTTGGGCCTGTGAGATACCGGACAGCATCACTGGCATCTGCATTGAAGTCTAGTGAGAGAGTAGGTGGAGGCAAGTTGCTGCCTAAGAATAGTGACTTCCATTCCAGTGGTGGCAGCGCAGCAAAGGTGACTCTTATCTGGCCACCAGGCCGTGGCGTTTGACGGAGCACGTAACAAGGACTGTAAAGTTAAACACCACTTTTGTTTTCATTATTCTGCCTTTGTGTTCTAATGTTTTGGTTTATTTTTAAGTGTTTTAAGATGTTGCCACTCCAGTGCCACTGTACAACACTCCTTTTGTTGCAAGATGCACATGACAATAAATAAATCAAAAAAATCATCGTGTAAAGGTATGAAGAATGTCATTGTCACCAGACTCATTTGGAGAGCTGGTGTGTGAAAACGAATATCCTCCTGCATCTCAACACTTTTGAAATTCAGAGTCAGACGTCATTTAAGTCCTATTCCAGAGACTTGAGCAGAGAAATCTAGACTGACAATGCTCTGACTGAGTTTGCACTGGGCTGAATGTCATAATGTGTTAATGGAGGGTTTTTTTATCTGCAGCCTCCCCCAGATTATTCTGTGCAATTCCCTGCTGCCTTTGATATGGGTGACAACTGTTCCAGATCTTGGTACAATATAAAATACAGCAGATGTTGGAAATCTGAAATAAAAACAAAAGATGCTGGAAATACTCAGGTCTAGTAGTGCCTGTGCAAAAGGAAATGGTGAACATTTCAGGTCATGTCATTTCATCAGTTTTTAATTCTGGCTACAGTTGAAACTCGTACTTCTGCTTTCCTCAATGCAACTATGCAATGTTAGCATTCAGAAGTTGTAAGTTGATGAATGTTCTGTATGAGTAGCAGGGATTGAGAGAATGCTTTGCTTTGTGTTGTTTGGAAGCTGCCTATTTTAGCTGTCTTCAGCTTTGGAGGTTTTCTTGCACACTTGGATCCACTCTGTGTAGAGTAGGCAGAAGTTGCCTTATCAGTTACGTTCTGCCAGGCTTGCAGCACAAATTATTCCTGTGGTTATAGGATGGCTATCTCTTCCCACACTTCTTGCAGTTTAGCAGAATATCATTAAATTTGATGGTATGCAGGTGAGAAATCTTGGCATGAACTTTACTGTTAGTAGCAAAGCATTCATAAGGGGCATAGATGCGGTGAATAGCAAAGGTTCCTTTAGGGTGGGAGTTCAAAACTAGAGGGCATATCTTTTAAGGTGAGAAGAGAAAGATTCAAAAAGGATCTGAGGGGGCAACTTTTTCACAATGGTTCATCTGTGGAATGAACTACCAGAGGAAGTGGGAGATGCAAGTACAGTTTACAACATTTCAAAGACCTACTAATGAATAGGAAAGGTTTGGAGGGATATGGGCCAAACTTGGGTAAATGGGGCTAGTTTCGTTTGGGAAACTTAGTCAGTGTAGATGAGTTGGACAGCAGAATTTGTTCCTGTGCTGTATCTCTATGCATCACGCCTCTATGGTGTCAACCTTCCACTCACCAACATCAGAAATACTTAAGACTGCCAGGACCTCTTTTTTTTCTTTCAACTTCCAATGCTAGTACCATATTTAAAGCCCAGCTGTGCAACAAGTCCATCACTTTCAGCCTTGACTAGCCTCCACTGTACATGTCGTGGGAGGGAATCTGAAACGAGATACTTCATGGTCTTCTGAAATTGTGGAAGGCACTACATGAATTCATGTTCCTTTACTTTGAGAAGCTGTTGCACTTGATTCCAAAGTGGAAATAACAGGAATTGAATTGCATGCCTGCTCTTGCCAGTTGTGTGTTTTTTATCTGATTGCGGTTTTGGAGATTAGTTCTTTTTTGGTGGGGGGGGGAAAACCTCTAAAACATAAAAGAGAAAAAAAAAATTACGAAATGCTGATGACTCCAGTTTTGGACTAGCCCAACTCTAGAAGGTTTGAATTAGCTTCTTGTGTTTCGTGTTTTTGATTTAAACAATTCCAAGGACTAGTATTTGATACTCGGGCCACAAATCTACTAACATGCTGTTTTGGTTGCTCTGTCTGAATAGCTGCATTGAATTTCAGTATGGATTTTGAAATGTACAGGAGATTTTCTATTGTGTGTGTATAAAAGAGTATGTGCATAACCACCTTGCTTGTTTTGTTCTTTTTTTTTTTAAAAAAGTGTCAAGGACCATGGCTTTTTAGCCTTCCTGATTTGAATCCTGCTACCTTCAATGATTCCTGTGGATATTCCTGCAGGCATTTCTGCTGCTAGCCCTTTTTAAAATTGTATCATTTGGTCCATGGTGTCTCCCCTTACTCTTGAGGGATAAATGCTGACTTTTTTTCCTTTTATTTGAAGGAAACAGCAAATCTCAATGCCATCCAATGGTTTGCACAATCCTATCCTCGGCAGTTTATTGAATTTCATTCTGTCGTGCCAGTTGATGTTACTGGTTGGATGTTTCAGGTCCCAGATGAGATCTGCCTCGATAAATCACTTTTCCTTTCTTAAGGTGGCAACCTGTTACTGAAACACTAGCCCATAAGGCTGCAGCCTTGTTTTAAACAATAAAACAGAAGTTTAATACAGAAAAGAAACCAAGATAAATCTAAAAGCAAAATACTGTCGATGCTGGAAACTTGAAATGAACATAGAGAATGCTAGAGAAATTCAAGTGCACTAACATGAAATAGTTTCAAGTCTGGTGTGCTTTGGTTGGTGCTTTCTCTGTCCACAGATGCTGTTAGACCTGCCCAGTTTCTCTAGGATTCAAGCTGTTATATTTAGATACGTTTGAAAAACACAGTAAAACAAAACCCACTTAATCCCCAATGCTGTCACATTACAGTTCTCAAAAATCCACAGTAATTTGTACCCTATCAAATCTGTAGATATAAGTTTACTACTTTTCAGTTCTGGCCTTGTGATTTGATTTATTTATTGTCACATGTATTTTGTTATAAATACAGTGGAAAGTGTTGTATAGTGTTACCATCTTAAAACACTGAAAAATAAACCAAAACAGAATATAAAGGCGGAAGAATAAAGAAAATGTGTCAAACTTTACAATCATTTAAGTGCTCTGTCATGGGCCTAGTGTCCAGGCACATGTCTTTGTGCTGCTGCTGATATGAAAGGTGCCACTTTTGGCACCATCTCGCTGCCTCTGATGCCCTTGTCATTGAGTCCTTGCTGGACCTCACAATGCAGATGCCACCAGGTGCCACACTGGCCCAAACTTGACCCACTGCTGCCATGAGACTGGTGAGGTAGACCCAAAGCAATGTAGCCACTGCTGATGCCACAGGGTCTCAAATTTGGTCCAAAACTGTTGCTGCCTCCATGAATCTGCACTGGACACAGATGCTGCCAGGAACCCAAATTCACCTCTACCACAGCAACCATGAGTTGGAGCTAGGACTGCCTCGCTGATGCAGAAGGCCAACTGTCTTGCGTTGTAAGGCCTTTTTCATGAGTTTAGAATTCCTGAGTCTTTTAACAATCTGTGCCGTTCTAACCAAATGTTTCTGTTCTGGAAGTTTCACAAACTTTACTATTTCATTGAGGTGATTTTTTTTTTCTTTAACTGCACTAAACAATCTCCCTTTCTAGGTAAGACTACAATTGGATCTGATTTCAGTCAGGCTTCCTTGGAATTGTCCTGATGTTTTTGAAACTTTTATTTTTAGCGAAAACTTGCTCATCCTAGACCCTGTTAACTCTACTGGGGATTGATGTTTTCTCTCTCCAGGAGACAGATTTTAAAATCTTTCACATTAGCATGCATCATTTGTAATTCTTTGGAATATCAATGACTGAGAAGTCATATTAATCCATTCATCTGCAGGTGGTCTTCTAGTTAAAATGTTGCTGGGTATGCTTGGAGTTAGATAAATACTGTTCGATTCTCACAGTTTCCAACATAATGCATATGACAATAACACTTTTATTGCTGCTCCAGAAAATTGCTGTAACTGTCAGGAAGACCAACTCCTGGCATTGCAGAAGATAGGTGAGTGAAGTTTGTACAACATTAATTCAATCTTAAAAAGTTTATCCAGCACTCTTTTTTATATCAGTGTTATTTAGAATTGAGACCATGTCAACATTTAGGATGAGATTAAAGTTGATGTGTTATTCACCATGGTTGCTACATTATGTGTCAACACATTCCCAGCTGTGCAATGTGTTAGTTAAGTATCTGTGAAGCATTATGCTGACTGGTGAATAATTCTAGATAAAAATCGAGGGACTTTGACTCAGACTTTCCATCAATTTCAAGAAAAAGGTTTTCAAATTAAGCACCTATATTTCTGTGCAACAGCAGTGGCCTAACACAAGTTATAATTTGTATTGAAATGAAAATGTAAAATGTTATCCCAATTTATATTCTTATTGAATCTGAACTTTGTATACATTGTGCACTGCTGCTTTTATGGAAATCTTTCTCCTTGGTTTGCTAATCATGCACAGGCTAAATGTACTGTCCAGTGCAGTGTTTAGCATTAGAGTTGCACTATAGCAGGCAGCATTAATAAACCAGTAGTCCACATACCTGCACTAATAATTGCAGAGAACATGCACTAACTCTCAGGCTCTGCTATCATTCAAGGGCAGAATGGATGGTGCCCAGAGATCACAAGGCATCTGGGATGCTGCCTTCCCAATTTCAGAAGCTTTGGCCAACATCCATTCAAGGTTGGGGAATTGGAGCAATAGGACTTATTGGAAATCTTTGTGGTTTAAGCAAGTTGACTTGCCTTTTGCATTTAAACTCCGTTATTTG